>NC_084556.2:36800000-36960000 GCF_033978685.3 Nerophis lumbriciformis
AAAAAGCAACAGCAAAAATACTGAGATAAATAAATGTATACATATATATGACATAATATATTTCATATATATATAAGAAAAATATGTATTTAAAAAAAATTACATATTTGTATATAGGTAAATGTTAATAAATATATATATATATATATATATATATATATATATATATATATATATATATACATATATGTGTGTGTGTGTGTGTGTGTATATACTGTATGTATATATAGTATGTGTATATATATATATGTATATATAAAATGGATGGATTGATGGATATATATATATATATACATATACATACATCTGCGATGAGGTGGCGACTTGTCCACCCCCCGCTACCCCAAAAGGGACAAGCTGTAGAAAATGGATGGATATATACATACATACATACAGTATATACACACACACACACACACACACACACACATATGTATATATATATATATATATATATATATATATATATATATATATATATATATATATATATATATATATATATATTTATTTATTTATTTATTTATTAACACTTACCTGTATACAAATATGTACATTTGTCAAATAAATATGTAAAAAAAAAAAAATAGAATAATAATAATATACAGTATATATATATTTTTTTCTTCTTCTTTTTTATTTTTAAAATGTTACATTTTTGGTTGCAAATCCTTCTTTGTTTCATTTCTCTTCATATGCAACAGGAGCGCTCTGCTGTTTTTAAGTGCTTACTACAAAAAAGCTTATCAAAAAGAATCTCGATGATAACACTCAGGTGTTTTTAGGAATCTGCTGCAAAAATGTTTGTCTTTTCTGAGATTTTTTAACTGAACTCATTCCCGGGCCAGATTTGGCCCCAGGGCCGTCAGTTTATAGCCCTGGTGTATAGCTCTGGCGAGATGTGCTCTCCATTAGAATGCTCCTGCATCCGCGCATTTGTATGAATCCAAGTAATCTTTCAACTGAGTCCAATCCTTACAATTATTTTTTTTATTTTATTTTGTCATTTATAATGTACATGATTCGCACGACAAACAATTGAACAATCTAATGTATGAGACATTGGGTTATGGTCATACGTGAAGATGTCAGCGCTTTGAGTTTCCCAGCAAAAATGAAAAATATATACAAAACCCAAAACCAGTGAAGTTGGCACGTTGTTTAAACCGTAAATAAAAACAGAATACAATGATTTGCAAATCCTTTTCAACCTATATTCAATTGAATAGACTGCAAAGACAAGATACTTAACGTTCGAACTGGAAAACTTTGTCATTTTTTGCAAATATTAGCTCATTTGGAATTTGATGCCTGCAACATGTTTCAAAAAAGCTGGCACAAGTGGTAAAAAAGACTGAGAAAGTTGAGGAATGCTCATCAAACACTTATGTGGAACATTCCACAGGTAAACAGGCTAATTGGGAACAGGTGGGTGTCATGATTGGGTAGAAAAGCAGCTTCCATGAATTGCTCAGTCATTCACAAACAAGGATGGGGTGAGGGTCACCACTTTGTCAACAAATGCGTGAGCAAACTGTCGAACAGTTTAAGAACAACATTTCTCAACGAGCTATTGCAAGGAATTGTTTTTGGAATTTGTGGACGTCGTGTCCTCCGGACCAAAGAGGAAAAGAACCATTCGAAATGTGATAGGCGCAAAGTTCAAAAGCCAGCATCTGTGATGGTATGGGGGTGTATTAGTTCCCAAGACATGGGTAACTTACACATCTGTGAAGGCACCATTAATGCTGAAAGGTACATACAGGTTTTAGAGCAACATATGTTGCCATCCAAGCAACATCTTTTTCGTGGACGCCCCTGCTTATTTCAGCAAGACAATGCCAAGCCACATTCTGCACGTGTTACAACAGCGTGGCTTCATAGTAAAAGAGTGTTGGTACTAGATTGGCCTGCCTGTAGTCCAGACCTGTCTCCCATTGAAAATGTGTGGCGCAATATGAAGCCTAAAATACCACAACGGAGACCCCGGACTGTTGAACAACTTAAGCTGTACATCAAGCAAGAATGGGAAATAATTCCACCTGAAAAGCTTCAAAAATTGGTCTCTTCAGTTCCCAAACGTTTGCTAAGCGTTGTTAAAAGGAAAGGCCATGTAACACAGTGGTAAAAATGCACCTGTGTCAACATTTTTGCAATGTGTTGCTGCTATTAAATTCTAAGTTAATGATTATTTACAAAAAAAATTAGATTTCTTAGTTCGAACATTAAATATATTGTCTTTGCAGTCTATTCAAATGAATATAAGTTGAAAAAGGATTTGCAAATATTGTATTCTGTTTTTATTTACGAATTACACAACGTGCCAACTTCACTGGTTTTGGGTTTCGTATATACATAACCTACTAAATTGTACATTTGATCGTTTGTAGTGTGAACCACGTATATTAAATGACAAAATACAAAAATATAGCGTTATTTATAGGTGGCATGAATTTCAATGGAGAGCATGTCTCATGAGAAAAATGGCCCTGTTATTGGGATATATTTCAGTGGTACCCAGGGCCACCCCTCCCTATTAGCAGATTATGTGCGTTGCAGAGGACCACGCAATCCGTGAGGGCTCCATTTTGTGTGAGGAGGCGCTTGCAAAATGTCACTTAATGAATGACAGGGCGCTTCATTTAAAGATGTTATTCCTCGCCCCCCCTCCACACCCCGAATTGTAAATAATTCAATGTATACACCCTGATGATTATCTTGTGTGATGACTGTTTTATGATGATAGTATACATGATAGTATATATCTGTATCATGAATCAATTTAAGTGGACCCCGACTTAAACAAGTTGAAAAACTTATTCGGGTGTTACCATTTAGTGGTCAATTGTACAGAATATGTACTTCACTGTGCAACCTACTAATAAAAGTTTCAATCAATCAATCAATCAATCGCCCCTATTTGCTCCATCATTGTTAACGATAGAAAGTAATAAGAGATTTTCCTCAACATTGTCACCCCTATGGCCCTCAGTGTCAGTGCATTGGTGGCAAATGTGTCAGACATACTGGATGTTATCCCTGCTGGGCATTGAGGGAGAAACAATTGCTGATTTGTGTTAAAGGTGTTGTTTTGCATCCAAAATAACTGCATACAATTAAATTCAACTTTGGGTCCATCCATCCAACTGTTTTCTTGTCCCTTTCGGGATTGCGCGGGGCTGGAGCCTATCCCAGCTGCACTCGGGAGGAAGGCGGCGTACACCCTGGACAAGTCGCCACCTCATCGCAGGGCCAACATTCACAGACAGACAGCATTCACACTAGGGCCAATTTAGTGTTGCCAATCAACCTATCCCCAGGTGCATGTCTTTGGAGGTGGGAGGAAGCCAGAGTACCCGGAGGGAACCCACGCAGTCGAAAAAGTGACTATGTGGGTGTTACTTTATGTGTAGATGGGTCTCATAATGTTAAAACAGTATTTAGAAGGTTGTTTAAAACTGTTTTAATGCTCTGGCTATGAAAATATTTGATTTATAATTAATAATACTAACTTTGCAAAAATGTCAAGGGTTGGAATTGGGGGTTAAATCACCAAAAATGATTCCCGGGCGCGGCACTGCTGCTGCCCACTGCTCCCCTCACCTCCCAGGGGGTGATCAAAGGGGATGGGTCAAATGCAGAGGACAAATTTCACCACACCTAGTGTGTGTGTGACAATCATTGGTACTTTAACTTTAACTTTAATGAACATTGAACATCAATTATAAATATATTGAAGGCTTTGGTTGGCAAAGATGGCAAAGAGGGAGGAAGAGAAAGCGACACAGACTTTCCCAAATTCAGTTGTGTTTAGGGATGTCCGAAAATGGCTTTTTGCCGATATCCGATATTCCGATATTGTCCAACTCTTTAATTACCGATACCGATATCAACCGATATATGCAGTCGTGGAATTAACACATTAGTATGCCTAATTTGAACAACCAGGTATGGTGAAGATAAGGTACTTTTTAAAAACATTAATAAAATGAGATAAATAAATTAAAAACATTTTCTTGAATAAAAAAGAAAGTAAAACAATATAAAAACAGTTACATAGAAACTAGTAATGAATGGAAATTAGTAAAATTAACTGTTAAAGGTTAGTACTATTAGTGGACCAGCAGCACGCACAATCATGTGTGCTTACGGACTGTATCCCTTGCAGACTGTATTGATAGATATTGATATATAATGTAGGAACCACAATATTAATAACAGAAAGAAACAACCCTTTTGTGTGAATGAGAGTAAATGGGGGAGGGAGTTTTTTTGGGTTGGTGCACTAATTGTAAGTGTATCTTGTGTTTTTTATGTTGATTTAATAAAATAAAAAAAAATAAAAAAACGATACCGATAATAAAAAAACGATACCGATAATTTCCGATATTACATTTTGACGCATTTATTGGCCGATAATATCGGCCTGCCAATATTATCGGCCGATAAATGCGTTACTCACTTTCTTTATCAATGTGCTGGCACTTGCAACTTTCTTTGGCCTCGTGGTGTCATATTTCGCAGACAAACAATAAAAAGACACTAGTTGTTTCCGCACTATATTTGGCCCCTATAGCCAAGACGGTATACCAAAAACGAGGCACAATAGTCTAAAATGGGGCGTTGAAAACGGGGGCACTGTTGTATTAAATATAAGTATTGCTGTCAAACGATTATTTTTTTAAAGAGATATAATCACAAGTTTATTGTTTCATGTTACATGTTTATTGTTATGACCTGTCATTACAGGTCTGACATCGCCTCGTTTCAATATACAGTCGTGGTCAAAAGTTTACATACACTTGTAAAAAACATAATGTCATGGCTGTCTTGAGTTTCCAATCATTTCTACAACTCTTATGTTTTTGTGATAGAGTGATTGGAGCACATCCTTGTTGGTCACAAAAAACATTCATGAAGTTTGGTTCTTTTATGAATTTATTATGGGTCTACTGAAAATGTGACCAAATGTGCTGGGTCAAAAGTATACATACAGCAATGTCAATATTTGGTTACATGTCCCTTGGCAAGTTTTACTGCAATAAGGCGCTTTTGGTAGCCATCCACAAGCTTCTGGCAAGCTTCTGGTTGAATTTTTGACCACTCCTCTTGACAAAATTGGTGCAGTTCAGCTAAATGTGTTGGTTTTCTGACATGGACTTGTTTCTTCAGCATTGTCCACACATTTAAATCAGGACTTTGGGAAGGCCATTCTAAAACCTTAATTCTAACCTGATTTAGCCATTCCTTTACCACTTTTGGCGTGTGTTTGGGGTCATTGTCCTGTTGGAGCACCCAACTGCGCCCCAAGATCCAACCTGCGGGCTGATGATTTTAGATTGTCCTGAAGAATTTGGAGGTAAACCTCCTTTTTCATTGTCCCATTTACTCTCTGTAAAGCACCAATTCCATTGGCAGCAAAACAGGCCCAGAGCATAATACTACCACCACCATGCTTGACGGTAGGAATGGTGTTCCTGGGATTGAATGCCTCAACCTTTTCTCCTCCAAACATATTACTGGGTATTGTGGCCAAACAGCTCAAATTTTGTTTCATCTGACCACAGAACTTTCCTCCAGAAGGTCTTATCTTTGTCCATGTGATGTCAGATGAAACATAAATTGAGCTGTTTGGCCACAATACCCAGCAATATGTTTGCTCCTTTGGCCTGAGCACCGTCTCCAATACCTGTCCCCGATTGCCAATCAGGCTTCTTTATCTGCCAGGCTTCCCTGCAGACAGTGCTGGATCATTGCTTGTATGTTGTTGCTTTAGTTATCATGCGTTGCACTTGCGTAGCTTTCTCTATACTTTTTCTGCACTTCCCTGCCGCTCTCTATCTAGGTGAAATATATTTCATGTCCAAAAATGTAATATATTTTACCTGCACACCGCCTCCTGTCTTTGCGTCTTGGGGTCACAACTACCTCTACCATGTAGCATGCTGTGTTGCTACCACCACTGTTCTGTACACTGCATATGGTGTCGCTATTATTGGAATTAAGGGTGTCCTGATTCGTTGTTGAGATCGGATATTGCCCCAACATCAACAACAAAAAGAAAAATATAAATTGGCTTGTAACTAGAATCTCAGAAAAAAAAAAGCAATTTTTAGGGCTTTTTATAGGTGCAGTTTTCACCTTGCCCTGGGAACATAACCCCTGGAATCTATACTATATGTTGTTTTAGTGTAAATTGTTGATAGTTAATACATTTTATAGGGGTGTCCCGATCCGATATTGGTCCGATATCAGCAAAAAAACAATTGGCTGCAGCTAAAATACTCCAAAACAAGCTGTCCTGCAGCATGTTAACGTGTGCAAAGCTGGATAGCCAATTAAAATCTAAATGTTCTCCAATAAGCACACAAGGTTGGTCTTTGCTTGTATTTTAGTCAGGTCATTTACAAAAGGTAAACATGGTAGCCGTTGGGTTACGAGGAGCTAACAACTACGCAACAGCTAGCATAAACTAGCACACAAGCTAGATGTATGTAATAAGGGTCCCTAATTGAACAATATTGCAGTATAAAACAGCACATTTGTCAATATAAACAAGTATCAAATAATAATGGTTGCATATTACTTACACATACAAAGTCTCCAAGGCAGAAGAGCATTAGAAAGTATCCAATAACAAACGTGTCATCGTCTTGAGCTTAACTTAATGAACTATTGTGGCCAATTGGTGTCACAAAAAAAAGAACAATTACCACCCCTCTTCTACTTAAATACAGCTTAGGTCAATTCCTGACAGTTCAAAAATAAATAGGTTACCTATCATTGTTCTCCGTTTTACAAATTTCACTCGATCCAAACTTTTCTAACATTCCATACTACAAAATAGCACAAGTTTGTATGATTTGTGCTGGTATCGGATCAATATCATATCGGCCAATACTCAAGGCTCCAATAGAAGAAGATGAGCAAAACAAGTTGAGGTGCAACAAGTGCAATAATATATGGTAATGGCCATTCCCAAACAACATGGATGTTTACTTTCACACATGGTGTTCTCAAGATTCAAGATTCAAGATTGTTTATTGTCATATGCACAGTTAAACAGTTTGCCGTACAATGAAAATCTTACTTTGCTAGTCCACCCTTCAACAAGTCACATGGTACTTAGCTAAAAATAAAAAATAAAAATAAAAATGTATATACAAGGCACAGTAAGTAACATAACATTATTGCACATTCTGATTGACAGTCAACAGTATAAATATGGAGGTGACATTTGGTCACAGCAGCAGTTAAAGTGTTTTTAGTGATCAAAGGTGAAAAGTGTCTACAGTGATGGTTCACAGTTTGGGGGTGGTCATTGTAGCTGTCTTTTGTTCAAAAAGACAAAAGTAAAACAGGGGGGAGGGGGGGGGGGGTGCTAGCATTCACAAGTTAGCATTCATAAGCCTGATGGCCTGTGGGTAGAAACTGTTTGTCAGTCTTGTAGTCCTGGATTTCAGGCTCCTGTATCGTCTGGAGCCTATCCCAGCTGCATTCGGGCAGAAGGCGGGGTACACCCTGAACAAGTGGCCACCTCATCGCAGGGCCAACACTGATAGACAGACACACTCACATTCACACACTAGGGCCAATTTAGTGTTGCCACTCAACATACTTGTCAACCTTGAGACCTCCGATTTCGGGAGGTGGGGGGTGGGGCGGGGGCGTGGTTGGGGCGTGGCTAAGAGGGGAGGCATATATTTACAGCTAGAATTCACCAAGTCAAGTATTTCATATATATATATATATATATATATATATATATATATATATATATATATATATATATATATATATATATATATATATATATATATATAATATAATAAATATATATATATATATATATATATATATATATATATATATATATATATACATTAGAGATGCGCGGATAGGCAATTATTTCATCCGCAACCGCATCAGAAAGTCGTCAACCATCCGCAATCCACCCGATCTAACATTTGATCAGAACCGCATCCGCCCGCACCCGCCCGCACCCGCCCGCACCCGCCCGCACCCGCCCGCACCCGCCCATTGTTATATATCTAATATAGACGATGCAAGGCATTAGTGAGGTTATAAAGCTTTTGCCTGTTAAAGAAAGGAGACTGATCCAATGCAGCACAGACATTCGCGTGCCACGCTGTCACGACCCAGACGCACACCAGTGCGCAATCATATGGGAGCCGCGCTGAGCGCACCTCCAAGCGCGTCTCGCTGCCGGCGACGGCCGGGTATATGGGCCCGACGCTCCAGCGCCATCCATTTTCAGGGCTAGTTGATTCGGAAGGTGGGTTGTTACACACTCCTTAGCGGGTTCCAACTTCCATGGCCACCGTCCTAGCTGCTGTCTATATCAACCAGGGTGAGCCCCACCCCTTTCGTGAGCGCACTGCGCGCGGAGTGACCCCTGTTACGCGCCCGCGGCAACAGGGGGTGGCGGGCAGGTAAGCTGCGCGGGCGGAGCGCGCGGAGTGACCCCTGTTACGAGCCCCCAGCCACGGGGGTGGCGGGCAGGTAAGCTGCTTTCCTCGCTGCGCGTGACGCCGGCCGCGGCGAAGGCGGACGAGGCGGGGTGTCGGTGCGGTGGGCGCGGTGGTGACCCTGGACGTGCGTCGGGCCCTTCTCGCGGATCGCCTCAGCTACGGCTCCCGGTGGGGCCCTCTCGGGGGAAGGGTCCTCGGTCCCGGACCCCGGCGAGGCGTCCCTTCTCCGCTCCGTAAAAGTGTCCATCTCTTTTTTTTTTTTCTTCTGTTGTGGCATATGCTGCAGGTGCCTGCTCGTTTTTCGTATGTGGGTAACAACATTTAATTATGTATATATATTTCCGAATTGGTTTAACTGCCACCCGCCTGAATCTATTTAAAATCTAATTTTTTTTTATTTCAACCACCCGACCCGACCCGACCCGCGGATAAAATCTAATTTTTTTAAATTTCATCCGCCCGATCCGCGGATAATCCGCGGACTCCGCGGTTGTGCCCGCAAACCGCGCATCTCTAATATACATCAAGAGGGACAGAGACAGCGCACAGTGCATGTGGATCACATGTTACCATGGCGAGAAAACATGGAGAGACTGCCAGTTATCTAGTCTCCACCAGTTGCAGAAAATGTGCCATCAGTACAACTGGACAGTGCTGTTTCAGTTCCATCATCAGGACCATCAGTGAGTCAGACACAAACTAGTCTCATCATTGAACCAGATTCAAGGGCTGCTGAGTTGCCATCATCAGAACCCAGATCACTCACAACAAAAACCCCACCAGTGATCCGCAGGTACCCAGAAAGGTTTCGAGTACCACCAAAAAAACTGAATCTTCGAAGACAGTATAAAAAATCTGTGTTAAAGATGTACAAATACTGTTTGTATAATAAGCATGTTATTGTTTACAAATGAGGGTTAAGAGTTCAGTACAAAAAAAAAGAATGTGGCTTAAGTACAGTTTTTTAATTGAGCTGCTGCATTTTTTGGTTGGTTTGTTCATTTCTTTTGAGTAACTTCTACATTTATAAAAGGGGAGGAATGTAATGGAGTGATCTATGTTTGTCTGTTGCCATCTCCTGGTGAATGTTGGCTATAGCGTACTGGGGTTACTTTTTGGTTGGCCAACGATTTACGTGGTGTTGCGCACCTGACGTCAAGTGTGTGAGTCTGTTCTGAAGTCTACAGTAAAGAGATGTACTTCATCCCCTCGCCTGTTTATTGCCTCCAACTCAATATATTACAACAACATTGCTCCATGCGGACCTGGAGGGTCCGCATGGAGCTGGAGGGGGCGTGGCCTCCAGGTCCGCCTGAATTTCGGGAGATTTTCGGGAGAAAATTTGTCCCGGGAGGTTTTCGGGAGTGGCGCTGAATTTCGGGAGTCTCCCGGAAAATCCGGGAGGGTTGGCAAGTATGCCAATCAACCTATCCCCAGGTGCATGTCTTTGGAGGTGGGAGGAAGCCGGAGTACCACCCACAGTTATGGGGAGAACATGCAAACTCCACAAAGAAAGACCCCCAAGCCTGGGATCGAACCCAGGACCTTTATTTATATATATTTGAATTCAGTAGTGTTTCTCACCTTGTTTTATCAAAGTGCTGGCACTCGCAACTTTATTTGCCCCCCCAAAGGGGATTATTTTGCAGTCGAACTCAAGACTGAGTCACCAATGCGGGGGATTCTTTTGTCAGTGGACGAGTTCAATGTTTGCCCGTACAAAAACTGACTAACGCTTTGCTGATTGTTTTTACAGCCCATCAGTTCCAATCGCAAGTGCAACCATGCCCATTCTGAAGAATCTCCCAGGAAGGTCCAAGAGCTGCCATGAGTTCCCTAGAGCCAACGGTGAGCTGATTCTCCCACGGCTTGACTTGGACCTCAAAGACTTGGATAATCTGAAGGAGCTGAACGAGCTCAAGGATCTGAACAAGAACCTCAACCCCTTTGAGGACGTGGACCTGGATGAAGACGAGAGGGGCGAAGGTGACGCGGGCCTCATCATGGGGGAGGTCAGGGGTACCCTGCAGCTCAGGTCGGCCCGTGATGGAGAAGAGGAGGAAAACGAGCTGAACGCTGAGAGACACGGTGCGGTAAACCACAAAGGAAAACCGCTCCGGGGAACCCTTGAGAGGATTTGTGGCGTGTCACCACTGAAGACCCTTGGGAAACTAGGAAAGGGGCTCCGCAAATCCGGCAGGAGCGTGTGGGGGAACAACTCTCCCCACTATAGCCCTGGAGACTCAAACACGCTCCCGACAGAGAGGGACAAAAGAAAAGGACTACGCAGGAGCTCAGAAGGAATTATGACTCTGTTACGGTGAGGAAAAGTGGGAATCATAATCAACATTGTTTTTGGTGTTGGATAAGACAATGCACTCAAACCATACAACAATATGTTTGATACAAACTAAGACCCAAACATAAAATTTGTATACAACTATCCAAAAAAACTATGATGGAAATCCTTTACTTTTATAGTACAGCTCAGCAATGCTTTAAATGTGTCCTACCTTTAGGGGTGTGGGAAAAAATCGATTCGAATTCGAATAGCGATTGTCACGTTTTGCGAGTCAGAATCAATTCTCATTTTTTTTAAAATCGATTTTTATTTTTATTTTATTTTTTGAAAACATTTTTAATTAATCAATCAAACAAAACAATACACAGCAATACCATAACAATGCAATCCAATTCCAAAACCAAACCCGACTCAGCAACACTCAGAACTGCAATAAACAGAGCAATTGAGAGGAGACACAAACACGACACAGAACAAACCAAAAGTAGTGAAACAAAAATTAATATTATCAACAACAGTATCAATATTAGTCACAATTTCAACATAGCAGTGATTAAAAATCCCTCATTGACATTATCATTAGACATTTATAAAAAAAAAGAAAAAAAGAACAATAGTGTCACAGTGGCTTACACTTGCATCACATCTCATAAGCTTGACAACACACTGTGTCCAATATTTTCACAAAGGTAAAATAAGTCATATTTTTGGTTCATTTAATAGTTAAAACAAATTTACATTATTGCAATCAGTTGATCAAACATTGTCCTTTACAATTATAAAAGTTTTTTTTACAAAAATCTACTACTCTGCTTGCATGTCAGCAGACTGGGGTAGATCCTGCTGAAATCCTATGTATTAAATGAATAGAGAATCCTTTTGAATCGGGAAAATATTGTTTTTGAATCGAGAATCGTGTTGAATCGGAAAAAAATAAATCGATTTTGAATCTAATCGTGACCCCAAGAATCGATATTGAATCGAATCGTGGGACACCCAAAGATTCGCAGCCCTACCTACCTGCATGCTTGTCATGTGACCATCCCTCCAGTTGTGTGTCAGGTAAGCTAGGTCATTTCCAAACACTTGTTTGTTTGTCATTTAAAGCTTTTTTTTTAAAGCAACTTAATAGTTCTAATAGGGTTGTACTGTATACCAGTACTAGTAAGGTACCGCGATACTATTGAATCTTAACGGCCGTGACGGCGCGCCGTTGTCACGTCGTGACAATGCTGGTTTTACGAGCAGAGGGGCGTGTTCGGCAGCGCACAATCACGACGTACTTAAAAGCAGACACAGTGTGTCAACAGAAAAGGGAGAATGGACGCATTTTGGCTTAAAAACTAACAATAAAGGTGAAGCTATAACACTGAAACGCTGCTCTACAAGAGGTGCTTTAAAACATAGCTAGCTAGCTAGCGGCTAACGTCCATCCGCAGTCGGCAGTGTTTTAGCTACTTCTAAATCACTAATCCTCGCCTCCATGGCGACAAATAAAGTAAGTTTCTTAAAAGTATCATCCCTGCAGGACGAGGAATAGCTAAACATGCTTTACTACACACCATAGGAGGATACAATAGCTCACCCCTAACAAATGCCATGGGTGGATCTACACCTGACATCCACTGTAATGATACCAAGTACAAGATCGTATCTAGTCGACGCTACAATGATTACATCGATATTTTTTGGCATCACAAAATCTCTTTTCCTTTTTTAAATTTATATTATGTTTATAAACTCAGGAAATACGTCCCTGGACACATGAGGACTTTAAATATGACCAATGTATGATCCTGTAACTACTTGGTATCGAATCGATACCCAAATTTGTAGTGTCATCTAAAAATAATGTAAAGTATGTTTATTACATTTTAACAGAAGTGTTGATGGAACATGTTAAAACAGAAAATGATCAGATATTAACAGTAAATGAACAGGAAGATTAATAATGCATTTCTACAGCTTGTCCCTCATAATTATGACGAAATGAATAAGAAATGACACAACATCTTATGGCTTATGTCAGCAGCCAAATTGGGAGCCTTTGTTTGCTTACTAATAAAAGACAAGTTGCCTAGTATGTTCACTATTTTATTTAAGGACAAAATTGTTACTCGATTGCAATAAGAAACATATGTTTAATGGGCCGTAAGATTTTGTGTTAAAATAAAGCCAATAATACCTTTTTGTGGTCCCCTTCATTTAGAAACGTATGCAAAAGTATCGAAATACGTTTTGCTGCCGGTACCAAAATATTAGTATCGGGACAACCCTAAGTTCTAATGACTCAAATTTCCATTTCAACTGTTCTTACATTATTTCTTAGCCAAACAAATGAGTAAAATATCGCTATCTGGCTTTTAGCCTTAAATTTGCAATGTCACATTGCACAATACACCCATATACATTTCACTGTCTACTCTTAAGGATCTTCAATTAAAAAATGTCCTTTTGTTCAATTATTAGAAAAACATTTGTGGGACAAAGCCCAAAAAACTGCAAAATTGAGTTATTTTCAATTAGGAATACATTTACCACAAATGCATACATGTACATTTCTGCATTTGCTTTCCCGCATAAACACAGATTATTTTCCTCTAGTTTAGTTTATTTTTTAAATGTATTAATATTTCTTCAGTCACAGGCCAACAAAAAAACAAAAACAATTGTGCATCCATAAATTCATAAATGGACAATTTTACAGACCGAAAGGGTTTAAGCTGAAGTTAAGCACTTGAAGTTAACCCTGTTAACAAACTCAAACAAACTCAAATACAAGATGTAGTAAAACCGGAAGACATCAGGCTCTGATCTTGAGCTTCATAGAACTGTGAAATTTCCTTTACACAACATATTACGAATACACCTTGTACAAAGCATAACAACTGTCCAAATAAATACACAGTAAAGATAAAGACCAACAACTGTGAAATATCCATGTACACTCAAACATGTTGGTTAAATATTTGTACCAATAATATACTATAAACAAACACTTGTATCTCTATTATTATATATGTCCCACATTTAGTTTTGTTAATAACATTGATCATAGTTTTAAGTCCTGGTGTTTATTCTAGAGCGACATTGGTCTTAAAGGCTTTTTTAATCGTGTGAATGGAACTGGAACATTTCAAGGCATCATAGGTTGATTGGCAACACTAAATTGGCCCTAGTGTGTGAATGTGAGTGTGAATGTTGTCTGTCTGTGTTGGCCCTGAAATGAAGTGGCGACTTGTCCAGGGTGTACCCCGCCTTCCGCCCGAATGCAGCTGAGATAGGCTCCAGCACACCCTGATACCCCGAAAGGGACAAGCGGTAGAAAATGGATGGATGGATCCGGGCTGTTCAACAGATTAACCCTTTGACGGACACACATCTACTTTTTAAAATAGTTCTCACGTTTGCTTTCTGAAAGATGGATGAACCTCTGAGGTCATATGGACTCTCTCTAGATTTGAACCTGTCCTGGAGACACTGGGGCAGCATTCGGTTATGAGCTTTATACATCAAAATAGCAGTGTTGAGATCAACGAGATCATGCAGTTTTAATGTTTTTAATTTAATGAAATTGAGCATTGGTATGAGCATAATAATCTGCATAATTTTACAATTATAATTACTTTTTTTTGAGGTAAGAACATAGAGTAGAGGTTTGATTCAAAATTATTACCCCGGATTTCAACACAATAATGGAGATATGGAAGTACGAAATAATTGTATAACATGTTAAACAATTTTGATTTACAGAGTTTTTAATTTTATAAAACCATGCCATCTTTGTCTAGAGTATGTTTTTTGTGCAGTTTCCAATTCTATTTGTCATCTATATAGATTCCCCAAAAATGTGTTGAATACACCCTTTTTATTTCCATATCAACAATTCTTATGTGACACGGTATGTTAATTTTCTTAATTCCAAAAATTATATATTTTGTTTTATTTAAATTGCTTGATAGTTTGTTAGCATCAAACTATTGCTTTAAAATTAAGAGTTCACTCTTTACGGTCTCTAGGAGCTGGCCAAGGTCTTGCCCAGAACAGCACAGGCTTGTATCATCAGCAAAGAGAAATAGTTTTTTTTAAAGATTTTACAGACATTATTAATATAGACATTAAACAATTTTGGTCCCAGTACAAAATCTTGGGGTACGACATGTGTTATAATCTTTTTATCTGAATCTACATTGTTTACATGCACATACTGTTTTCTGGCACCAGTTCAAATTGTAAATCGTTTTATTAATAATAACTTAGGGTTAGTGGTTGATTGCATTTTGCTCAAATTAAAATTTTCCAAATATTGTAGGATTTAGAAAGTCAAACATTAGCATTTTTCTAGGGGTTTTATGAGTTTGTCCATTATTCTTGTTGTGCTGCCATTTATAGTGGGTCGTGGAATGTAAATTTCACGATTAACAGGGCTCAACTGTATGTACTAAATGTATGTAACGTAGTGTAAAGTAATTAGTGGAGGTGCCCTGATCCGATATTGATATCCATCCAACATCAGCATCGGATTATAGCGGCTTGCAGCTAAAAGCTCTGATACAAACAGTCCTGCAGTGTGTTTATTTGTGCAAATCTGGATAGCCAATTAACATCTAAATGTCCTCCAATAAGCACACAAAGTTGGTCTTTGTTGTATTTTAGTCAAGTGATTTTGCAAAAGGTAGACATGTTAGGCTACAGGCTTAGGATCTTGCAGCTACACAACAGCTAAGCACACAATAGCACACAAGCTAGAAATACGTAATAAATGTATAAACAATATAAATAAGTACCATACAATTATAATTGCATATTACTGTCGGATAGAAAGTCTGTAAGACAAAAGCCTACTAGAAAGCATTCAGTAACAAATGTTACCGCGTCATGAGCTTAATTTAAATAATTATTGTGGCCACTAGGTGTCGCCAAAAACAATTATCACTCCACTTCAACTTGAAAGGGTCTGTTTGCAACATTTACACAGATGTTTAGAGGGTGCCAACTTCCCAATGTATTTCACACTGTATATCCCGCCCTATTACGGCTTCATTGATGTAACGACATAACTATGTACGTACATAACAAATAGCTTTGGATGTTGTGAGCTAATAATAGCGACTTGAATAGCTGTCATTGAATGTCATTTGGTCATTCGTCATTTGTTTACTCTATTAGTCCCAGAGGGGAAATTCAGATTTTCACAATCTCATTCAAGAGCAGACATACATTACAGGGAGACAGTACAGGAACACTGACGGTCAGCCAACTTCCTGCACCCCTAAGAAAGGTGGGAAAAAGATAAACGCTGTGGGGGGTGATGAGTAAAAAAAAGGTTCGTCTCAGACTGGGCTCCCGGGGAGGGGATCCAGACTGAGGCCAAGAAAAATACAACTAATAGCCATAAGCACATATAAACATGTTACATAGAATCCACAAAACTTGCAACAGAGGGGAAGGAGTGGGGGCTACGGTGGCCGGCTGCTGCTATCTAAAGCGCTGCTCAGCCGTCCATCACGTCTAAGGGATTCAAGCGGCGGTGATGGCTGTCGGGGCTGACGAACTGTGTATATGTATGTATATGTGTGTGTATGTATGTATGTTTATATATGTGTATGTGTACATATGTGTATGTATATGTATATATGTGTATGTGTGGGTATGTATACATGTATGTGTGTATGTGTATGTATATATGTATGTATGTATGTATATTTCTGGGGGTACGCTCTGGGCCTGCCTGTCAGACGGGGGTCGACGCCTCGGGCTACTGCATCCGAACTGCGTGTCTGGAGCTCCTGGGTCCCGCTGTCCATCCCTTCCGGGTGCCCGTCTTGGTTGGGGCCTGTTGGGCCTAGTCCCTGCGTCTATTGTGGTAGCTTGGTGCTGCAAGGTATTCCGAGGTGCTGCGAGTCGGCCAGTTGCTGGGGTAGTGACCTTGTTTGTCAGCATGTCTGTGATCTTTTTTAATTCTTTTTTTTATTTAATTAATTAATTAATTTATTTATCTATTTATTTTTTTAATATATTTTATTAATATTATTTTTTAATTTTTCCCCTCCCTCAGGGAGGGGGGCTCGGCGGG
This sequence comes from Nerophis lumbriciformis, assembly GCF_033978685.3. Taxonomy (NCBI): domain Eukaryota; kingdom Metazoa; phylum Chordata; class Actinopteri; order Syngnathiformes; family Syngnathidae; genus Nerophis; species Nerophis lumbriciformis. Next base: position 36,816,871 of record NC_084556.2, read on the forward strand.
GCGGTTGCTGGTTGTTCCATCTCCATCGTTGGGGTCCCTGCGGGTGGGGTGGGTGGTTCCCGTGGCCCTGTGCCTAGGTGGTCCTGCGGCGGCCGGTTTGGGTGGGGTGGCCGGGGGCTGGCCTCGCCGCGCTCTCCGGGGGTGGGGGGTGGGCTCGTGGGGGCCCGGTTGCCAGTGAGGCGGGGGCGGTCTTCCCGTCCGGTTGCGGGGAGTCCCTGGGTCCCTCGGGCGGGGCGTCTCGCCTTTCTGCCCATGTGGGGTGTGGTCTCTCGCTGGCTTGGGGTCTGGCTGTCCCCTGCTTTTCTCGTGCCCTGTCCTCTGCCGGGTGCGTCTGTCTGCGGCCTGCTGCTGGCCCTTGTGGGCGGTACAGTGGGTCGGGCTCTGGGGTTCCTGTCGCTGGCCGGCTTGGCTGCGTGGGGGCGGTGGTCCCTGGTTCCCTGGGCACCACGCCTCCTGTTTGTGGGTTGGGCTCTCGGGGGTGATGGGGCCGTGCTCTGGCTCCCACGCACTCTGGGAGTCGAATGTATTGTACATGCAAATTCACATATGCTCACATACGTACATAGGTACCTACGCTCCCACATACATACACAAATACAGTACATATTTACCTACCTAATGTTCGTACATCCACACGCACATTCAATATACAAACATACACATACACATACTGTACATATACATTCACTGTACAAACACATATACACATGCTGTACATATACATTCATTGTACAAACACATATACACATTCTGTACATATACAAGTACATATGCATACTTACACTCATGCACATAATCACGTTTCATCAAACATATATTAACGTTGTTGCCCTAGGGTAAACTGGGTGTAACACATGGCACACTGACAAAGCTTAACCTATTGTGACTATAACAATCTACAAGGTTAATGTAGGTTGCTTCTCTTTCACCCCCTACCTTTTTCTGCATTCTTTCGTATCTCAAGTTATCATTACGTATATGTATTGTTGCATTTAAACAACTGTATTGTTGATAATAAAGGTAAATTATTGGTATTGTTCATTATCAATAGCGCTATTTCTATTGGTATTTGTATTGATCCATTTGTAGTGTAATAATGCTCATTGTCATTTCTGTATTATTTTTTATTTTTCGCTAACTGCTTATTTGCTATTACTTTTACCATCATATTTGTACATGTCATATTTGCTGATGTTGCTCTATTGTTGTTGTTGTTGTTGTTTGCTGTTGTTGTTTTTGTCTCTCTGTCTAATCCCCCTCTTGTCCCCACAATTTCCCCCTCTGTCTTCTTTTTTTCTCTCTTTCTATCCCCTCCTGCTCCGGCCCGGCTGCACTAAATGATAATATAAATACATTTAATAAAGTAAAATACAAATAAGGCAACAAGAGAAGTATCCTACACTTCTCTTTTGTAAAGTAAATCTGAACAGCCGATATGGGCATCTACATCAACTATATGATTTGCCTGAGTAGCTGGACAGGACACAAAAAAAATAAAATAAATTAAAAAAAAAAAAAATAAATAAAAAAAAAAAAAAAAATGGTAACATTAGCGAGCCAATGGTGTTTTTATGTTTTTTGCTTCGAAACATACAACTGTGAGCAAGTTGCAAACAGCCCCTTGAAAAAATGCATAAGTCCATTCCAGACGGTAAATAATAATTGAAATAGGTTAGTGTTCTTAATACTTACCATTAGAAATGTCCGATAATGGCTTTTTGCCGATATCCGATATTCCGATATTGTCCAAATCTCTAATTACCGATACCGATATCAACCGATACCGATATCAACCGATATATGCAGTCGTGGAATGAACACATTATTATGCCTAATTTGGACAACCAGGTATGGTGAAGATAAGGTACTTTTTTTTTAAATTAATAAAATAAGATAAATAAATTAAAAACATTTTCTTGAATAAAAAAGAATGTGAAATAATATAAAAACTGTTACATAGAAACTAGTAATTAATGAAAATTAGTCAAATTAACTGTTAAAGGTTAGTACTATTAGTGGACCAGCAGCACGCACAATCTTGTGTGCTTACGGACTGTATCCCTTGCAGACTGTATTGATATATAATGTAGGAACCAGAATATTAACAACAGAAAGAAACAACCCTTTTGTGTGAATGAGTGTTTTATTTGGAGGAGGGAGGTTTTTTGGGTTGGTGCACTAATTGTAAGTGTATCTTGGGTTTTTTCTTGTTTTTTTTTATGTTGATTTAATAAAAAAAACACACAAAAAAAACGATACCGATAATAAAAATACAGATACCGATAATTTCCGATATTACATTTTAACACATTTATCGGCCACATCTCTACTTACCATTGTTCTTTCTTTGTCTGATTCCACGCTACAAAATAACAAAAGTTTGTATGAGCCGTGCTGGTATCATATCAGATCAATATCAGTATCGGCCAATACTCAAGGGTCACACCTAGTAATTATTAGTATTATAGAAAAGAACATCACAGTTTTGTCGTGTTGCTAACAGTTTGTCTATAATCATAAAATAGAAATAAGATAAACTTCTAATGCAGTAACACATTCTTCCCACCAGGAGTGTTCGTTTACCATCTTCCTTTTTTAATGTAGCATTACAGGCCGTCGTAAGGAGGAGCACAGAGAAAGCCTGCCCTACGGGGACCTGAATGCAGACGGTGAGGCGGAGGCATCCAGGAGGCCCTCCTTCCTCAGGATGGTCAGTCTGGGCAAGCTGAAGAGGGAATCCATGTCCGACAAGGCCTCCCAGGAGACTGAGGAGGAAGCCGAGGAGGAGGAGGAGCCAGTGGTCCAAACCAGAGAGCCCCTCTCAGGTAGAATACAGGGAAGCATGAGTAACTAAGAATATATATTTTTGGAGTAAGTTCCAACGCTTTGCTGGGAACTCACTTGGTGATTGACACACAATACATTTTTTTTAATGTAAAAAAAACAAAAATGTGAATCACTGCAATGTGCTTAGTGTCAACCAAGGCTAAATTGGAGCAGAATTTTATTTGGAGGCCACCCACTTTACATACTAATACATCTCCCAATATCGAGATATATATCGTGTATCGTGACATGGCCTAAAAATATTGAGATATTAATAAAAGGCCATATCGCCCAGCCCAACTCAACATCATGCGCCTCAGCTCTGAAGTCACCGCTGCACAGCATTTCAAAGGTCTCGTTTCCAATTTATTAGTACCGGTATACCGTACAACCCTAATATATATAGAAAATCACACACGCACACACACACATAAACAGTGCGTAAAGTTTTCAGATCCCTTTAAATGGTTCACTCTTTGTTTCATTGCAGCCATTTGCTAAAATCAAAAATCATTTTATTCCCGATTAAAGTACACTCAGCAGAAAGGCATAATCAAACAGAAATGTATAATTTTTTTGCTAATTCATTAAAAAAACAAAACTGAAATTTCACATGGTCATAATTATTCAGACCCTTTTTCAAAGTATTGAGCAGACACACCCTTTTGAGCTAGTACAACCATGAGTATTCTTGGGAATGAAGCAACAAGTTTTTCCACACATGGATTTGGGGAGCCATTCTTCCTTGCAGATCCTTTCCAGTTCTGTCATGTTGGTTGGTGAACGTTGGTGGACAGTCATTTTCAAGTCTCTCCAGATATGCTCAATTGGGTTTAGGTCAGGGCTCTGGCTCGGCCAGTCAAAATGGTCACAGAGTTATTCCAAAGCCAAGTCTTTGTTATTTTAGCTGTGCGCTTAGGGTCATTGTCTTTTTGGAAGGTGAACCTTCGGCCGAGTCTGAAGTCCTAAATACTCTGGAAGAGGTTTTTCTTCCAGGATATTTCTGTGTTTGGCCACATTCATCTTTCCTTCAATAGCAACCAGTCGTCCTGTCCCTGCAGCTGAAAAACACCCCCATAGCATGATGCTGCCATCACCATGTTTCACTGTTGGGATTGTATTGGGCATGTGATAAATGATAAATGATAAATGAGTTGTACTTGTATAGCGCTTTTCTACCTTCAAGGTACTCAAAGCGCTTTGACACTACTTCCACATTTACCCATTCACACACTGATGGAGGGAGCTGCCATGCAAGGCGCTAACCAGCACCCATCAGGAGCAAGGGTGAAGTGTCTTGCTCAGGACACAACGGACATGACAAGGTTGGTACTAGGTGGGGATTGAACCAGGGACCCTCGGGTCGCGCACGGCCATTCTTCCACTGCGCCATGCCGTTAAGCAGTGCTTGGTTTTCTCCACACATATCGCTTAGAATTAACTTTAAAACAATCAAGACACTTATTTCTCATAGTCTCGTAGTCCTTCATGTGTTTTTTTTGGCAAACTCTAAGTGGGCTTTCATATGTCTTGCACTGAGAAGAGGCTTCCGTCTGGCCACTCTGCCATAAAGCTCCAATTGGTGTAGGACTGCAGTGATAGTGGACTTTGTGGAACTTTCACCCATGTCCCTACTGCATATCTGGAGCTAAGCCACAGTGATCTTTGAGGTCTTCCTTACTTCTCTCACCAAGGCTCTTCTCCCACGATTGCTCAGTTTGGCTGGAAGGCCAGGTCTAGGAAGAGTTGCGGTCCTTCCAAACTTATTTTTTAAGGATTATGTGCTTTTAGGAACTTTGAGTGCTGCAGGAATTATTTTATAACTTTTGCCAGATATGTGCCTTGCCACAATTCTGTCTCTGAGCTCCTTTGGCAGTTTCTCCGACCTCATGACTCTCATTTGATCTGACACACAGTTAGCTGTAAGGTCTTGAATAGACAGGTGTCTGCCTTTCCTAATCACTCCAATTAGTTTAATTAAACACAGCTGGACTCCAATGAAGGAGCAGAATCATCTCAAGGAAAATCAGAAGGAATTGGACAGCATGTGAGTAAAATATGAATGTCACAGCAAAGGGTCGGAATACCTATGACCACGTGATATTTCAGTTTTTCTCTTATAATACATTTGTCAACTTGGGGTACTGAGCGCACATTTATGAGAATTTATTTTTTTATATATGCTGCAATGAAACAAAGAGTGAACCATTTAAAGGTGTGAATACTTTCCTTACTCACCATATATACAGTATATATACATATATATATGTATATATATATATATATATATATATTGTATACACATTAAATAAACATCAAATTTGCTAATCTTTCCTCCTTTTATTTACACAATGCAATTACAAAACAATAAAAATTATCTTAAGTGCAAGTGTTTTAACACCAAACACTTAACACTGTCTCTGTACTTTTCTTTAATGTCGTGTCTTCAAGTGATAAAAAAAAAACCCCAGACGTGTTCAAGTCGTAAGCATCGACTTTTTGGCAACATGTTGCTGGGTTGGTGTCTGAATTTTCAAATCCAAATCCAAACCAAAGCTAAAGAAAGGAGTTCCTATTCCCTTTTTAGGCATCAATCACTCTTCGGGTTTTGTGGGTTTAGTTTCCCTGATGCATTCCGTCCGTCTCTGCTAAGATGTTGACATCCAAGCTCTGCCAGCGCTCAACGCAAAGTCTATGAGTGTAAAATGGTACTGCAAAGCAGTAGCGTTGCTGGAGTTAAAATTACGATATAAACAATTGAAATGTTTATGCTACAATTTTTATTGATTTAACAGTGATTTTTGATGAAAATTAAAATACCTAATTTCCCATTTTTTTCTGGGAAATGTCCTGCAGTATATTTTGGAATGCAAACATTGACAGGTATGCCACTAATATACACGCACGCAACCAAAGTTGTCTTATAAAGGCAGTGTTTGGAAAAGTGGTTGATATTAATCCCGAGTTCAACAGGAAAATAACAACACATAGCATCTCCATATTATTTCCTTCTGGATGATGTTTTTTGTGTATTTTGCCTGAATAACAGTCATTATACCCAACCATCCATTTTCTACCGCTTGTCCCTTTTGGGGGCGCGGGGGGTGCTGGAACCTATCTCAGCTGCATTCGGGCGGAAGGTGGGGTACACCCTGGACAAGTCGCCACCTCATCGCAGGGCCAACACCACAGACAACATTCACACTCACATTTACAAATCAATTATGACAAATTATAACATATATAGACATGTATTTATCCATCTGTTCTCTTAAACCACTAATGTAAACAAATGCTGTCTGTTTTTGGTTTAGCTATTTTTAATTTTGAGTCGGTAAAATACACCACCTATAAGTTGAAGTCATGAAATATGGTCCTGTGCCCCATTTCCTCAGAATTCCCCATAGTTCTGAGTCATCGGGTTCAATCAACAGTAGCGTGCCAAATCAGGAAATGCCTGCATTTCCTTTACCCTATGCGAGCCTTAAATATCTGTTTGCTGAATCCTTGGGGAACCATGTTTTTCAAGTGCTGAACAAGTAAAAAATAGCTTAGTTTTTAGCCAATACATGCACATATACTCAAATAACCACTTATTTTTCTGATACCATGTCATATCAGGCATATATGTACAATGATTCCAACAAAATTGGTCTTTGGTTTGCTCTCAACAGTACTGGAGATCCTACAGTTAGTCAACCACCGGGACTTGCTCCTGGCCGACACACATATTCAGGAGCTAGAGCGGGAGTGTGAACTGTTGTCTCTCCTGCCATGTCCGACCAGTCCCACCCTGACTCCGACCCTCAGCCCCCCCAGCCCTTCTGGCATGATTCCCCTGTCATTCTCATCTTTGGATGACTCACTGAGCGCCAATGCTACTCTGGATTCGAGCCGAAGGAAAGAGAAGGACGTGGAGCTGCTCTATGAGGCTTTGATGAAAGAGATGTGGGATGTTGTGCGTGAGTCTCTCCGTCAGCCCAGTGCTGGGCCCAACCTTGGGCTTGTGGTGCTGGTGATTCAACAGGAGGAACATGCTGATGCTGCCTGGACTCTTCGAGAGGACACCAAGCCAGAGCAACAAATGGATGTGGCTCTTCAGATCCAACCCAGCCATCGTCCTCGACGACTGAAGATAAAGTGGAGGGAAGCAGTGGCGGAGGCTGCAGACTGGAGCTTGCCACACCAGGTGGACACTCAGGCGGGCCAGCTGTCCTCGTATCTTGAGCGCCTGAGGTGTCGGGTGGTGGATGACTTGGATGCAGCAAGGAGGAATGCTGTGTCTATTTACCCGGAGGAGTTTGCCGCTTTCCAGGTGTATGTGGAAAGTTATCATAGAGCTGTGGCCAAACGCCTGAAAGCCATTACCAGTGACCGACTGCAGATTACTGATGTCTACTCGCTGTTGGACTGGTTCTACAACATCTACAACCGGTAGAGTACCTGTACATATGTCAGCACTAGACAGTACCAAACGGTAAATGCTAAGTATCTAATTGTCTTTCCACAAAATACATGTTTCTCTTTACAAAGGGATGTTCTGGGAACCATAGGCACCGCAACACCCATCAACTATGCCTCTCTGGAACCCATTCTGCCTCAAAATACAGTGAACAGGCTGGAAGAAGACTGTCTTAGTCTCGTCAAGGTAAACATTGAGTATTATCATGACAGCTGCGTGTAAATGTGAACCATTTTGTTGATGGTGTTCCAGGAGAAGGTAACAACAGAGCTGATTCAGGTTCTGGATGATGAAGAACGGCGATGGGCCCATACTCTACACATAGAGGAATATCAGTCCCATTTAGCACGCTCGGTCATACAGGTACTAAATAATTTTGCAGTAAAAAAACAAAACGGGATACATTACAATTAAGATCCAGCTGTCCTTAAAAAATGTGTTGTTCTCACTTCTAGAGACTGAAAGTTGATCTAGACAAATCTACATCTGTGAACCAGTTTCTCGGGGCAAGAGTGGCTCGTTTTAGTCTCATCGGTTTGGCTGATTTTCTTTACAGGTGAGGAACAAAATAACAAAGAAACCAATATAACATTTATATCAATGCATATATACAGACATACATTTGTATACTGTATCATACAGTAAATTATAATATTCAAATTTAGAATTTAATGTAGGAAATACAAATAAATATAAATACATCTTTGTGTTTAATTGGTTAATTTAGATATCGGTAGAAACCAATCACATATACTGTATTATCTGTAAATTAGAATCATAATTATAATCAGAAAAAAAACACAGGGCAAGGGTGTAACAACACAATTTTTAAACAACAGCGTATTCTCGGTTATCACATGTTTTCTTTCCGGACCCTCCCGTGGTAGGTGAATTTCCGCAAAGTAAGGATGCTATTATTTTATGAGATGTATCGATATCATATATATTCTACATTTTTATAATCGCTCCTCACATATAGCTTTCATTAACACTGACAAACACTTCCTATGATCTGAAAAACACTTTATACACTTTAAAACCAACGTAATTTTAACATGAAACTTAAATAGGTACTTAAATCTCAATGTGGTCAATGGTACTTTAAAATCTGCGAAGCACTGAGACCGCAGAGTCGAGGGAACACTGTTCTGCCTTTATCTTATTACATACATTTTGCATTTTATTACATGTTGTTTTTGTAAACAACAGAAAAAAATATTTTGTGAAAATACAAAATGTGTCACTTTCGTATCGGTTGTATACTGACACTACCCTTGGTATCTACCGATGTATGGATCGATCCGCCCTCCCCATGTGTACGCCTGACCGCTACACAGCAACAGAACACATTATATTATCTTCTCTCTACACTCTTATTAATCTACCGTACTTGTTAATTCCCTGTTAATATCTGGCTACATTCTGCTGTAATGCCCTTCAATCTACATTTCTTAACTTGACTACTTATTTCGTTTGTTGTTTCAAGCTAGTTTAACGGCTAGTTTAGCAATTAGCATGCCTTCTTGTTTGGTCCCGCTTGCTCTTACTCGGTGTGTAACATGTTTAGCCTTGTCCTCCAGGGATAATGGCACTTGTAATAAATGGAATTTATTTGGCGATGATTATCAACCTAGGGAATTGGCTCCACACTCTGTATTGACATACACAGTTAGCTGCTCTGTTAGCTTGGGGATCACAAAATAAATAAATTATCAGCCGAAGAGGGTTGGCTTTTGTGGCAGCAAACTTATGATAAAAACTTACATTTGGCACAACGTATCATCGGCCATGAATGTAGAATACAAGACTCAATGTTGTTGGCAATTGGATGAATAACCTTCCTTGTCTAGCTTTGGCAAATGGAACCCTAAAACTAAAATGGCCGACTGCACGTGTAAAATAACTTGGTGTGTTTTTGTGCATGTTGTAGCTTCCCAAAAAGTGATTTTGTTAACGAAATAATACAAAAAATAACAATGGGAAAATAAAGCAATTCCAATCGGGTCCTTATGCGGGTCCTAACAAGCTTTTACCAGTTCAGTGCCATCTGCTGGATCTTATTAAAAACATTGCGTACAGTTTTCAGAGAAAAGTGGAGATGTTTCACGAGACACAGGCGGAGTTCGGTGATCGAGGAGATGGATATGTTTCCAGGACAATAGCTCTGGTCAACTGTTGCCCCCCTCTCAGGTGAAACACATCTGCTTCCATCTCTCATTTGAACTAAGATCTGTATTTTAATGCCACCTTTGTGCCCCGTAGAACCTTTGTGGAGCGCTGCAGGCAGTGTGACCAACAGGCTAGCGAGGACTCTGCAAAGAGAGCCAACTCTTCTCTGGACAGGATCATCAACCAGTCTGTGAGGGTTCTAGCAGACAGGCTGTTTGAGCACATTAGGGTGAGGACATCATGAGCAGGTCACCCACCATGCCTTCTGATCTCTCTCTCTCTCTCTCTCTCTCTCTCTCTCTATGTCCACTACTTGCTGTCCATATCCTACCAAGTCAGACCTACACTGTTTCAATATCCATTTCTCTGTTCTCAATTGTTGATGACTGATGATAACAACCAAACCTAACCCCCCCCCCACCCCCCTCCACACCCCGGATTGTAAATAATGTAAATAATTCAATGTATATACCCTGATGATTATCTTGTGTGATGACTGTATTATGATGATAGTATATATTATAGTATATATCTGTATCATTAATCAATTTAAGTGGACCCCGACTTAAATCACTTATTCGGGTGTTACCATTTAGTGGTCAATTGTACGGAATATGTACTTCACTGTGCAACCTACTAATAAAAGTCTCAATCAATAAAAAAACCCATAGAATTTCAAGTACATTATAAATACAATTCCTTATTCCATCCATCCATCCATTTTCTACGGCCTGTCCCTCTCGGGGTCGCGGGGGTTATTATTGTTATTATTATTACACGGTCATGGTCTAAATAGTTCACTTAATTAACTTAATTTGGCCAGGCTGGAGATCTTTATTACCCTTAATTAGTGTTGTCCCGATACCAACATTTTAGTACCGGTACCAAAATGTATTTTGATATTTTTCGATACTTTTCTAAATAAGGCCGACCACAAAAAAATTGGATTTATTTTAACAAAAAAAATCTTAGGGTATATTAAACATATGTTTCTTATTGCAATATAGTCCTTAAATCAAATAGTGAAATTACTAGACAACTTGTCTTTTAGTAGTAGGTAAGGAAACAAAGGTTCCTAATTTGTCTGCTGACATATGCAGTGACATATTGTGTCATTTCTCATTCTATTTTGTTAAAATTATGAGGGACAAGCTGTAAAAATGGATTATCAATCTACTTGTTCATTTACTGTTGATATCTGGTTATTTTCTTTTTTAACATGTTTTATCTACACTTCTGTTAAAATGTAATAATCACTTATTCTTCTGTTGTTTGGATACTTTGCATTAGTTTTGGATGATACCACAAATTTGGGTATCAATCCGATACCAAGTAGTTACAGGATCATACATTGGTCATATTCAAAGTTCTCATGTGTCTAGGGACATATTTCCTGAGTTTATAAACATAATATGCATTTTAAAAAAAGGAAAAAAGATTTTGTGACGATAAAAAATATCAATGTGGTCATAGTAGTATTGACTCGATACGCTATTGTACTTGGTATCATTACAGTGGATGTCAGGTGTAGATCCACCCATGGCATTTGTTTACATTCAGAGTGCTGGCTTGCTGTTAGCGGTTAGCTATTGTATCCTCCTATAGTGTGTAGTGAAGCATGTTTAGCTAGTCCTCGTCCTGCAGGGATGATACTTATACGAAACTCACTTTATTCGTCACCGTGGAGGCGAGGATTAGTGATTTAGAAGTAGCTAAAACACTGCCGACTGCAAATGGAAGTTCGCCGCTAGCCAGCTAGCTAGCGAGCCATGTCTTAAAGCACCTCTTCCTGAGGGCGTTTCAGTTTTATAACTTCACCTTTATCTTTCTTTTTTAGACCAAAATGCGTCCATTCTCCCTTTTCTGTCTATACACTGTGTCTGCTTGTAAGTACTCCGTGATTGTGCGCTGCCGAACATGCTCGTCTGCTCGTAAAACCAGCAATGTCACGACGTGACAACACGCTGTCGATACTTTTCAAACAGAGTATAGTACCGTTTTTGATTCATTAGTACTGCAATACTATACCAGTAGCAGTATACCGTACAACCCTACCCTGAATATATGATTTTGTTACAAAGTGTTAAATAAAGCCCATCCATTTTTATCATAGTAACTATATTTGGTCCTTGATTGCTTTATTTGAACTTTTCTTTACAGTTCCTAGTCAATGATTGAATAAGACTAGTAAACTGCACATAGTTAAAATACTGTTTATTTAGCATGCTTACAAATCTCCACAGTGTCAAAATGATGTAATGTACATTAGTACCCTCCGTTTTTGCTAGTAATCCATTCCAAAAGGTCAGACAAAACTTGGCTTTGGTTTCCATCAGAAATAATATGAATCCAATTAATCCATTGCAGCCACTCGAAAATATAAACACAAAACACATTTTCATTTAGAATAATTACATTTTTACTTGCCGAATGCAATGCAGAATACAAAATAATTACGATTGAAGACTTTTCGTGCTACAAGTTATTTTGTGAATCAAAATTCACCTTCTTCATCAAAGTGCTGGCACTCGTAAATTTATTTGGCCCAATTGTGAATTATTTTCCAGCAGCACGCCATAATAAAAGTCACCCGCTTGTGGAATTTTTTTGTTGGGCACTCAATTCTGGTACGTGGTGAAAACTGAGTAGTTTATAGGTAAAATGATTGGCAGTACAATACCCAAGATGATATATAACAATGGGGCAATATTTTCGCGAAAAAACAAATCCTACAAGCAAAGTACTGAGCGGAAGGAGGGGAGAGCAAGGGCTCTTCGAACTTCGTTATGAGTTATTTTGTGAATTCAATGGTGTTTCTCACCGTCTTTATCAAAGTGCTGGCAAATGTAACTTTCTATGACCTCACAGCAGATTATTTTGTAGTTTTACTCAACAAAAAAAGCAAATGCTTGGGATTCATTGTTTGGGCACTCAAAAGCGCGGAATAAACAGATTAGTTTGTTACGAGCGGTGTTTGTCTGTTGATACCAACATTGGGCCGTATGAAAAGCAAAGTAATACTCAATGTATCTCAGTCGCTTACTACTTACTTGTAACCCCAACCCTGCATTGTCTTTTTCAGCCATTTTTTGACAAAATGGTCAAGAGAAAATGGCTGAACTACACGGACACGTTCGAGGCCATTGAAGCAAGCATCAAACAACACTTCAAAAAGTTCCGAAGGATGGATCCTCCGCCGTATCAGGTGTGTCTTGTAGGGTCTGTAGGACTAAGAGGTTCAGGGACAGCAAATTCTTAATAGATTTGCTGAATGACACAGACGTTGGTGGGTGAGGTGCACCGACGGGTCCTGGTGGAATATGTCCGAGCCATCATGCGGGGACGGCTCATATGCACATCTTCCAAGATGAGGAAGAGGATGGCTTTCCGCTTACAAGACGAAGCCAAGCAGCTTAAAGGACTCTTTAAGGATTTGGTGAGTCTGTTTGTTCTTTTAACATAAAAAAAGAGTACATGATCATCCATCCATCCATCCATTTTCTACCGCTTGTCCCGTTTGGGGTCGCGGGGGCTGCTGGAGCCTAGCTCAGCTGCATTCGGGCGGAAGGCGGGTTACACCCTGGACAAGTCGCCACCTCATCACAGGGCCAACACAGATAGACAGACAACATTCACACTCACATTCACACACTAGGGCCAATTTAGTGTTGTCAATCAACCTATCCCCAGGTGCATGTCTTTGGAGGTGGGAGGAAGTCGGAGTACCCGGTTCACCTACTATTATTACTCTATCAGATTTTTTTCTTTTTAGAATTTAACATATTCATTACAAAATAGGGATGCTATTCATTACAAAATAGGGATGCTTGAATCAGGATTGTATATGAGTGATTTTGGCTCATACCAATATTGATCACATGTATTTACTGTAAATTGTTTTATTTACTTATGATGAGCGCTATTGACAGTGTAACAATATCAACACAATATTCAAAGTAGTTCTCTGTTCTCTTTTATAACATCGAATTGTTTGAGCAAAACAAAGTCAACAACACCCAATAACTAACCAAAAGCAAAAACTACTATCTACTACTCATTTAAACCCTTTGATGTTGCCCTCAAAGTCTTCCTTTGTCCAAGTATATATCCCTTGAGTTTGGGAACATTAACCAAAACGACAAAAAAATGATTTTGTGATAATAAAAATATTTATCTTATCACTCTAATATCGATCATATACTGATACTACCCTTGGTATCGACATCACCAATTTATTAATCGATCCGCCCTCCACTATCTGTTGTCAACGGGTTTGGCTTTTGTAATTTGGCTTTTGAAGGCATTAATCAGCAATGGCCGATCACATACGTTTTCATGAAATTCGGCCGATACTGTTCGGTTGCCAAACGATTGGCGCGTCCCTATTACAAGAGCAAATAACTAACCTTATCTGTGGACATTTTGGCTTGTCTCGGTCGTCCGTTTCTCCCTTTATTCAACACTGTAAATGCTCCGTCAACGTCTTGTGCCACGTCATGTCTTTCATAGTTAATCTTGTAGTTTTGTGCGTAGCTCTACCATATTTTGTTTTAGTAAACCACGATACACGTAGTGCCTTTTCTTGAGGGGTAACCATCTTTTTAGGTTTTTTTTTAACAGAACCTATTTCAAAAGCAGGCCTGACCTGAGACTCCCAAAATGCAATATCATTATTCTTCGAACAAATCTGTGCGTTTTAACTATATTTTGTAAACAACAGTGATTGTTTTGGTTTCATCACCAAAAGTCTCAATTATTTGAATACTTGGGTATTTATCACAGTACTTGACATCAAGCCAAAACTCTTATCCCATTCTTTAGTTTTGATGTTGATATTGAAAAATTTAATTTTAGCTGCAGGTGGCAGTAATTACTCTGAATTGGTATTGGTACTCAACAGTATACATTTTTGGTGCATTTATAATAAATGGTCATTTGTGTCATAATAAAATCTCATATTTTTATCTAACCTTTAACTCTGAACTGATTTCAATAACTGTGCAGTCCAGTTGTTATATTTTGTTTTCTAAAGCTTCTGAGTAAAGTATACATTCATTTCAGTTTATCTTAGGTGTGTTGCTGTAGTCAGGAAGTAGTCTTTGCCATTCAGTTGAATGTGCCAGTTCTGTCTTTTGTTGAGCCTTCAAAGTGTTTGTACTGTAAGTATTGTACTTATTACACACAAGCTGTTTGATTGTGAAGTGCATTTTAAATTTTGAGGTGTTGTATTTGCCATGCAAAATTGCTAATGCAATAGTAGCATGTATATGGCATATCCAAAGTAAATTAGAATTGAGTTGGCGCATTTTGAGTGCCTTCTACCAGGCTCTCTTGCTGTGTTGGCATTGGAAATTGTAACAACACCTCAAAACAGTCCGCTATTAATATGGGTGTTTGCCTGTCAAATTCTTGAACTAGCAACATCAAAAATTGGTACAGTTTGATATCATGTGATACCAATAATATTTTTATAACATTTGTAAAACAATATATGTGGACTTCTCCTCTCTCATCCAAAACAATTGTACCAAAAGTACAATATTCCCTGATCTGTCATACTTGAAGCCATAAAACTCAACATCTAACAATATACAACCTCACATGGGGGAACATTTTACTCGTAGGGGCTTTTGAATTGTATTTGGGCCCACTTGACATCTAAAGTCCAGCGGGTTTGGCGAGTGAGTGTGAGTGATCCGCTCTCTCGTTCTTTACACTTCTATTCCTCTGGCAGGATTTGACTTTTTGACACACAAGCATGAGTGCAACAGCGTATCTGTTGTGTAATGATGAACGATGACTGGTGCGTAATCAAATAAACAGAAAGAATACAAAAAATAACCTAAAAACAGTCCAAAACAGCATGCGATTATGGAGGGGTATCGTGCCTCAATCGATACTTAAAAAATGGAAAACATGCAAATATTTGTAAAAAAAAACAATGTTTTTTTTATGTTCATGGAACTTTGTGGCATTCGAATCTAACATATTTAATATATAACTAAAAATACTGGGTTTTTTTGTATACTAAGGAATACAAAAAAATTGACCTACAGTAATTTTAGCAGCAATATACAACATAAAGAACGTGCAAAAAAACGACTCGCTTGGGTTGTAATATTGGTGCTCACAATTCCGCGGGTTCGTGAACGCAGCTCGCTCTCCGTAACTGTCATTGGTGCAGAATGTGGAAGAGCTGTGTTGTCTACTGGCTAGCGCTGCAGCGCTTGCGCCGTTATGTGGGCGCTATTGGCATGTTAAGGTCAGCAATAAAATTTAAAAATAGCGTCAGAATTTGTGTGCTTCTGTCGAGATGCTACATTACTAACAAGACATGTCTTTCACAATATTACCGCCATGCACTTTTTGCACATGGTTGAGTCTGCATTCAGCCACCTGATAACTACTTGATGTCATGTCTGTGTGATCATGTTTTGTTTTAGTCATGTTCGGTTTTGTTTTTGGACTTTTTGTGCACTTTTGTTTGTTTTGTCACCATAGCAACCATTAGTTTTCACCTGTCACGTCACGCACCTGTTTTCACTAATCATGTCACTAGTATTTAAGTTCATTGTTTTCAGTTTTTCGTTCTGGCGACAACCGGATTCATACCCCTGTTACACTCTTACCTCTGCGCACTTCATAGTCCATGCCATGTAAGTTTTTTGTTTATTAATGCCACAGTTAGTGTTTTTGTTTAATTGTTCACAGTTTCTGCCTATGTGCAAGTTTTGTTTTCAATAGCCTAGTTTTGTACCTCCGCCATTGTGTGCGCTTTTCGTTTGTTCCTTTTTGATATATAGTGTTAAAATAAATCATGTATTCACCTTCACGCCATGTCTGGTCCAAATCACTTGCACCTCGGGAGAACAAACCACGCCATAGTCCCAGTTTTGACACTTGAGGCACCGATAGCAAAAATGCTTTCAGGTCTGGTTACTACCGTTTATGTTGACAACAGTGCAGTTATGTAACTGGGTTTCGGTAGCACAACGCAGGTACATTCGTACTCAAAATAATCAACTCCCTCCCAAATGGTCATCTCCAAACATGCATTTGTAGCTCACACTTGTTTTGGAACGTACATAGTGCACATACTGCCAGGCTGAATGCTAAGCCTGGTGACTGGAATGGAGCCCTCCAACTTCCTAGGCCAGGAATAAGCCAGACAGTGTTGATACAGGAGTGAGCTTTGAAAAATGGCTGCCGTCAGTGAGATGGAGATGGATGGATTTGGCATACGTTTGCGCTAACCGGAGGTGGGGGGTGTAGGGGGAGGCCGTAAAGCAACTATGCCGGACAGCATGGCATTTGCCCCCTTTCTATGCACGAGTTCAAACAAGCGTCCGTCACCTCGGCTGACAACAGGAAGCTGCTGTGTTCGGAGGGATCTTCCTGTTCCTGTCAGCTGGCTAACTTTGAAGTGAGTCTAGGATGGCCTTGATGGCCTTTTACGCTGAAGGGTGGACTACAGCAACTGTGAAAAATGGGTACGAGGGGTGGAGGACAGCTTTTTAGAGACCGTTACAAAAATATTGTTATTTTTAGAAAATGATAAAGCAAATAATTCCATTGACCTTGAAGGAAAAACAAAAGCCGTTTTTTCAATGAGTCAATCAAAATTGTTGACGATGTTGATTAGCATTCCTGATGATCCTTTAGCAAGTGCCTGCTCTCTGTTTTTCTATGTTCTTTGTATTACATCACCCTGTGTATGGGACAACATATGTAAATTGACACATGACTATGACATTTTTACATTTACATATATGTTAATTAATATGTACTGTCCCTGAATTAAAAAATAAAATATCCTTAGTTATGGAATGTTAAAAAAGACTTGATCCAGTGATACTTTTTTGTGATTGCGTGGGCTCCTTATGCTGAATCTTGACACCGCTGGAAAAAAGTGCTTGAGTAGAATCTAAAATGGATTGTTTACTATGCAGTTGTTGTATGTATATTGTTTTCTTACATTGTTATCTTGTCTTAGCTATGTATGCATTCCTTTCAGTCTGTCCAAGGTGGGTTGCCGTTGTCTATTGCCATTAGGTTAAATGTGGCAGTCTTGTATTTAGCTGAGTCCTACAAAGTGTTTACGATGTAAGTATTAGTACTTCACATCACACATGTCTTCTAAGAATGATGGCGTCACGCACGAGTGCTGTGACTCTTTGCTCTCCAGTTTTAATTAATCAATTAATCAAATTTTATTTATATAGCCCTTAATCACAAATGTCTCAAAGGGTCCCATAAACCACAACAACATCCTCGAATCTGATCCCACATCAGAGCAAGAAATAACTCAACCCAATGGGAACAATGCGAAACCTTGGAAGGGACCGCAGATGTGGGGACCCCCTTCTGGTGACCGGTGCAATGGATGCCGAGTGGATATGGTTAATAATGTGAGAGTCCAGACCATAGTGAGGCCAGCAGGGGACACTCTTGCATGTAGACAAGTCAGCAGCGCAGAGTAGTCACCAACTGATGCACGGAGGAGTGGTCCAGATTTGGTACAGCTAGCGCGTCCTCCGTGGAAACTGATCCGTGGCCACCTAAAATCTTTTCCACATAGGAGAGTGGGACAGAGCAGTAAAGAGAGAGGGCAGATCAACTTGTCTAACACATGGGTCTATTTAAGGGGTAGGGTGTATAAATTGGTTTTAAGATGGGACTTAAATGTTTGGTCCCTTATTCCCTGTTTTCCAAGTTTTTGTCTACGTCCTATTGCTGCTCGTATCAAGCAGAGCAAGCCAGACGCCAAGAGTTGAA
This sequence comes from Nerophis lumbriciformis, assembly GCF_033978685.3. Taxonomy (NCBI): domain Eukaryota; kingdom Metazoa; phylum Chordata; class Actinopteri; order Syngnathiformes; family Syngnathidae; genus Nerophis; species Nerophis lumbriciformis. The sequence goes on from NC_084556.2 coordinate 36,835,103, forward strand.
CTTCATTGGACTGCGTTGTAGTTTCACGATCACTAGCAACTTCCAGAGGAAAACAACACCCCATACATCATCGCTGTGAAGTCAGAGTCGATGTGCATGGCAGCCCAGAGACGTAAACGTCGGCGGGAGCGAAAGCAGAATCAGGGCTATTGGTCAGGCACACTGGCTAGGCTGAAGCGGAACCCAAACAAACTGCTGCTCCCTAGCATCTTTCTGACAAACGGCAGATCTATTTTCAACAAGATGAATGAACTGGAGCCGCTGGTTGCTTCTAACACGCCGCCTGGGCATGTTGTGTGACGATTATAATAGAAAGCTGGTTGCACTACCCAATACCCAACGCTAGTAGGCTGCGCTAGCTACCAGCAGGATAGGAGCATCGAGTCCGGTAAGAGTAAAAGAGGTGGTCTCGGTGTCTACCCCAACAGCAGCTGACAGCAGAATTATTGCCCGACACTGTTCTCCTGACCTGGAAGCTGTCTCTATATAATGCAGATCCTTCTATTTGCCTCCATAACTGAGCATTGTTATTATCACTGCTGTTTACATACCCCACGATACTGGGACTGATTTGACCAGGGGGGCCCGGAAGACCACACAGAGACTGTCCTGGCATAAATTAAGTTCTGTGCTAACACTGTTACAAGCGGATCAGGACATTTCCAAACCAGGAACAGTTCAGCTCCAATGACTCTGCAGCAGTGTGGAGAGGACTAAGGGACCTTACGAACTCTAAGCCCAAAGCCCCCAGGCCCTGAATGACCGGACTCTCGCTCAGGGCCTCAACACACATTACTGTCGTCACAAACGGCCTTCAGCTCCCTGCAGTTCACCTACAGAGCCAATAGGTATGTGGATGATGCAGTGAACCTGGCCCTCCACTTCATCCTGGAGCATGTGGACTCCCCAGGGACCTACGCCAGCATCCTATTTGTGGACTTCAGCTCTGCCTTCAACACCATCCTCCCTGGACTGCTACGAGATAAGCTCTACCAGATCAGCGTGCCCGACTCTCTCTGCAGTTGGATCAATGACTTCCTGACGGACCGAAGACAGCACTTGCGCCTGGGGAAGATTGTCTCGGACAGTCGAACCACGAACACTAGTACTTCTCAGGGCTGTGTACTTTCCCCCTGGCTCTTCTCCCTTTATACAAACTGCTGCACCTCCAGTCACCAGTCCGTAAAGCCGCTCAAGTTTGCGGACGACACTACCCTCATCGGGCTCATCTCGGATGGCGACAAGTCCACCTACAGGAGAGAGGTGGACCGGCTGGCGTCCTGGAGATGCCTCAACAACCTGGAGCTGAACGCCCAGAAAACAGTGGAGATGATCTTGGACTTCGGGAAAGTCACAGCCCCACTATTCCCCCTCACCCTGATTGACTCTCCCACCCCCGTCTCCATTGTGGACTCCATCCGTTTCTTGGGCACCACCATCACCCAAGACCTCAAGTGGGAGCCGACCATCAGCTCCCTCATCAAGAAGGCCCAGCAGAGGATGTACTTCCTGCGGCAGCTGAAGAAACTTAAGGTGCTGACAGAGATGCTGGTGCAGTTCTACTCAACCATCATCGAGTCCATCCTGACCTCCTCCATCACCGTGTGGTTCCCTGGCGCCACAGACTGCAGCGCATCGTACGTGCTGCTGAGAAGGTTATTGGCTGCAAACTCCCATCACTCCAGGACCTGTTCTCCTCTAGGACCAGGAGGCGTGTGGGTCGGATCACAGCTGGCTCTTCTCACCCTGGACACAAACTATTCTCCCCTCTCCCATCAGGCAGGAGACTACGGTTCATCCAGACCCACACCTCCCGCCACCTGAACAGTTTTTTCCCCTCGGCCATCAGACACATGAATAATAACAAGATCTGATAGCTCAGTTACAGCTCATGTTATTCTATTCTGTGTTATATGTGTTTTATGTTGCACGATTTCACCAAGTAAAATTCCTAGTTTGTGAACCCATTCTCAAACAATGGCGATAAAAACTATTCTGATTCTGATTCTGATTCAGAATGGATGGCAACTTGACAAGAGAGGCCCATTATCTCCTCAGAGCACATAACTCCACCTTTAGGTCAGGGGATAAGGCATTGCCAAAACTGATGTTTATGTCTCTCAAACTGCAGGAACACAATGTTAGGCGTGTCCTGAGGTCAGTAAATTTGAGGAAGGCCTCTGGATCTGATGGAGTACCAGGCAAAGTACTTCAGTTCTGTGTCCAGTCCAGTCCTTACTCTCTAAAGAGAGCTATTCTTCTCAGCAGAGTTCAGAATATCGCTAAAGACTCCTCTGACCCGGGAACCCACTGGTTCCAAATGTTACCCTCTGGCAGGCACTACAGATCAATAAGATCACATACAGTAGGTCTGGATTAGTTTTTTCCTCATCCCTCACTTAAAGCGTGAGTGAAGAATGCATGAAGAATGCTGTTTCCTCGATGTCAAGACCTGATAAGTCCGAAAGAGAAAGAGAGGATACAGTATTATCTGCTAACAGATTATATTTGGTGGTTGTTTAAGCACACTGCAGCTCGTCCTGGATAGACTTATGCCGCTACTTTTATTGTCCATTGTGTTTTTATGTCCTGGTCTTATGCTTTACATTTTAAGCACCTTGTGGAGTTGCAACAGTAATGTTGTTATTTGTAAGACAATGACAATAAAGTTATTGCATTCTATTCTATTCTATTCCAACAGCTGTTTGATTTCAACATTCATCTTAGTTAGTTTTGATTACCAAATATGGAGGTGTTAAAATCGCCATGTAAATTTGCTAATGTGAATTGGTAGCATCTATCTGGCATATCCAATGTAAGTTAGCCCATTTGTTTTAATGCATTGATTTTATGTTATTTTGTTTCTCTTGTAAGTTACAGTGACTTTATTTATGTGTGTTCAGTTTTGCAGTGTTTTGAAGTGAAGACTCTTAAAAAGGCTCTTAAATGGACTATAACAGACAACCTGGTGTCGGTCTGCTAAGCTAGTAAAAAGAAACGCTAGCGGGAGCCGAACTGACTGCTTGTATCGGGGTTCTTCTATTAGAAGTTTTAGATGCAGGCCAATATAAACAGTTATGTTTTAAAAAAAAAAAATCAAATATCAATGTCAGATCGGCACAGCCCTGGTCAAAAGCCCTTAAAAGTAAGGCTACACTTTTCTAAATGTGTTGACTATATGCTAAAAAACATTGGATATGCCATTTAAAGGCTACTATTTAGCATTAGCGATTTTACATGGCACCTCCAAGTTTAGTAATCAAAACTGCAACTCAGGTACACGTTACAATAAATAGATTATGGGTAATAATTACAATACTTATAGTATAAACACGTTGTAGGACTCAACAACAACAAAAGACTTACAAATTCAACACACCTTAAACCAGTGGTTCTTAACCTTGTTGGAGATACCGAACCCCACCAGTTTCATATGCGCATTCACCGAACCCTTCTTTAGTGGAAAATAAAAAAAATTCAAATTCAAGACAAAGTTATGTTTTTTTACTGGTGCACAAAATGAACCGTGCTTAACATCACCTTGTTCAAAGAACAAAACCAACACAGTACATGAACTCACAACAAATTACACACTGGCAAATCAGTCTGACTTCTATTGCCAAATCCATAAAGCCGATAGGGAGAAGTTTTTATTTACACGATGAGCTGGGTGTGTCTTGACCTCCGCGGCGGAGGCTCCGTCGAAACCCTGAGGCTGACTCACCGAACCCCTAGGGTTCGATCGAACCCAGGTTAAGAACCACTGCCTTAGACAAACTGAAATGAATGCATGCTTGCAAATGAGACTCAGAAGTGTAAGAAAACAAGATACAACAGCTGGACAGCACATTTGTCATGATCCGTTCTGTGTTAAATTTTACATTTAAAAGTGGATTTTATTATCAACACATTAACATTCCATATCAGATGAAGACACACAAAAGTAGCGAAAATTGGTACTGTTATTGTATCGATTCCGAGGTACCGTATCGGTTCAAATTTGAAGGGTACCCATTCCTAAAGCTGACGGATTCATCAATAGAGCTAAATAGTAGCATGCTAATTGCTTTATGTTCTGTCTGTTCCAGGAATCAAACGCATCCTGGTTGGACAGTCTCATCTGCCACATGGCTGACATCATTCTCCTTGAAGATACGCCCTCTATCCAGATGGAGGTGGCTGTCCTGGTGAAAGAGTTTCCAGATATACGGTAAGGGAATTTAATAAATGTGTTAAGTTATTTCTGACAGGAAAAGTCTATGAAAACATAAATCCTCTGCTCTGTAACCCCAATGGTCCTATATTATTCATGCTTACTGCCACACATTCACCCTGTTGTCTTTGGCAGCTGGCCATACAGGGAAATGCATGAGTATGAATGTGTTTTTTTTGTCACAATGGATCAAAACAAGGAAAGGAACATGGACATATATCTACATTAACGTTGCTATTTTTGGAGAGAAGCACGGGATTGTTTTGAGAGTGGATGAGTCTCAGAGGCCTCGCGGGGCCAGTCCAAAGCGCTGGAGCTGTTTGTGCACAGATTAAGACTGAGATGACAGCTGGCAACCTTACGACCGCTTGTGACGCATAACTCTCTAAAGAGCAGACAGGAAGCTGCTGCCGAGTACTTCCAATTCCTGCTACACTGCAGGAGACAGACTGGTGCCACACTTGGAACCAAGAAGGTGTGGAAGCTTTCACAATGCTGTGTACCCTCTTGGTATTTTAGCAGAGTCCACCGAGTCGTCCTTCCGGCGTCTGGGTGCCTTTCTGTTTTAATATACTATAATATGTACATACACTCCTTCGACTGTTAGTATTAATGTACTGCTTTGATAAACAAATACATTAGGATGATAACGGTATAATCTGAAAGTAAATCAAAACAATCCTTGATAAAAACAAATAAAACGAGCCTCGATTTTAAACGCTCATTGTTAAACGTTTAGTTATATACCGTCCCGGTTATTGTACTGTTCAACCAAATGTTGCGTGTTACAAACGTAAAAGCCCATATAAAGAAAACCATGCGCTGGTGATTCAGTGTCCAAGCTTTTTTACATTTTTTTTATTGAGTACAACTGCAAAATAGGCCACCATGGGGCCAAATGAAGTTGTGAGTGCCAGTACTTTGGTAAATAATTTGAGAAACACTATTGGAGTCAAGAAAGAACTTGAAGTAAAGTACCATTGCCATCCTCGCTAACAAGAGTCTTCAGTGAAGTGATATAAAATGATAATTTATCCAATTCGTTCATAATTTATTAAACTAAATTATTTTTGCATGTAAAACTAGAATTAAAATGTGTTTAGTTTTAAAGATTTTGGGTGTCTGGAATGGATTAATTGGATTTACATTATTTCTTAGGAACTTTTTTTTGTAAAAGTCAGTTTACGGCTGACCTTTTGGGATAGACTACTGACTGAGAACTGCTGTATCACGGAACATATTACTACTCCAGCATGCATTGAAATAAAAGCAAAACAAAAACTGCCTGCAGTGGAACCAACCATGTTTATGTTGACAACATGTCTAAGTCGACCAACTTACCGAGTCATGGTGCACCGTGTTTATTTACTATTCAAAAGTAGTGGTGTCCCGATACAACTTTTTCACATTTAATACAATATTAATATTGGAGCCTTGAATATTTCTCCATACATATATTGATCCGATACAATATCAGCACATATCTACATGCTTTTATTATTTTATAGTGTGGAATGTTATAAAAGTCTTGATCAAGTAAGATTACTTAAACAGAGAACAAAGTATGAGAAACAGTAACCTACTTATTATTAACCATCTGAACTTATGCTGTCTTTAAGTTGAGGTGGGGTGGTAATTAGCTTTTTTGGCGCCGCTTAGTGGCCACAATAATTTATTTTTTTGACACAGTAAGTTGAATGAGTATTTGGCTCATATATAATAAGTAATATGCAACTACAATTATTTTATACCCATTTTTTTCAAATTGACAATATTGTTCAATTAGGTGTTCAATGTCTAGCTTGTGTGCTATTGTGTGCTCCGCTGTTGTGTAGCTGCTAGTTCCGAGTAGCCTATAGTCTACCATGTTTACTTCTGTAAATGACTTGACTAAAATACAAGAAAAGACCAATCTTGTGTGCTTATTGGAGGACATTAAGATTTTACCTGGCTGTCCAATATTGCACAAGTAAACACAGTGCAGGACTGCTTGTATCAGAGCTTATATCAGAGCCTTTAGATGCAAGCCTATCTTATACTTGTTTTTGGACCGATATCCAATATTATGCCTAATAAAAAGTATCTGCTGAAGTCAATGTTGACATGGCCAACGGCTTTTATCAACATCAAATTCCAATACCTAATTTCTATGACTGATATATCTGTTTATATACAGTGCATCCAAAAAGTATTCACAGTGCTTCACTTTTGCCACATTTTGTTATGTTAGTCTTATTCCTAAAGGCAATAAATACATTTTGTGTCCTCAAAATTCTACAGACAATCCCCAATAATGACAATATGGAAAGTTTTTTTTTTTTTTTTTTTGCAAATTTATAAAAAAAAAACTAAACTTAAAAATCACATGTATATAAATATTCATAACCTTTGCTCAATTACATCCCCAAGTATTTTTGAACAGAATGCCACAAGCTTCGCACACCTATCGTTTGGCAGTTTCAACCATTCCTCTTTCCCAATTCCTCTTTGCAGCACCTCTGAAGCTCTGTAGGAAGCGTTGGTTTTCATCCAGGATGTCTCTGTACATTGCTGCATTCATATTCTCTCTATCCTGACTTGTGTCACAGTTCCTGTTGCTTAAAACATCCCCACAGCATGATGCTGCCACCACCATAATTCAGTGTCGGGATGGCATTGGCCTGGTGATGAGTGGTGCCTGGTTTCCTCCAAACATGACACCTGGCATTCACATCAAAAAATTTAATCTTTGTCTCATCAGACCACCGAATTTTGTTTGTCATGGTCTGAGAGTTTTTTCAGGTTCATTTTGGTAAAGTTTTTACCAAGAAATCGCTTCCGTCCGGCCACTCCACTTTACAGGTCTGATTGGTGGATTGCTGCAGAAATGGTTGTCCACAGAGGAATGCCATTGGGTTCTTGGTCACCTCCCTGACTAGACTAAGATGAATGCAGCAATATACAGAGACATCCTGGGAAAAAAATTGCTTCCCATCCTACCTGATGGATCTTGAGAGGTGCTGCAAAGAGGAATGGGTGAAACTGCCTAAAGATAGGCGTGTCAAGCTCGTAGCATTGTATTCAAAAAGACTTGATGCTGTAATTGCTGTCATCAACAAAGTACTTAACAAAGGCTGTGAATTAGGGCTGGGCGATATATCGATATACTCGATATATCGCGGGTTTGTCTCTGTACGATATAGAAAATGACTATATCGTGATATTCGAGTATACGTTCTTACGCAGTTGCTTTTAGCTGCGGGGCATTAAACTGCATGCGTTTCTCACTCTTTCTTGTCTCTCCTTCTCACAGAGACTTTAAAACAAGCGCACCTTCTTACATACGTCACATACTGTCACGTGAGCAACGTCACACGAGCGAGAGGTAGCGACATGGTAACGTTAGCTGTGATGCTAACAGCTAACGGTGTGGTTTGAGTGGTAATACGAGAGAAAGAAGATGCAAATCTGGTAACAAATGGAGGAATAATTGATTCCCAAGAAAAACAGCACGGCGTCCATCGTCTGACGGTGGTTTGGCTTCAAGCGGGAATATGTCTTTACATCATGTCAACATGTCCGTTCGGTGCCACACCAACTAAATGCCGAAGTAATTTTTTCCACATCAACAACGTAGGACATATACTATTTGATATGCAGCTCATTTTTATGTGACACTTATTGAAATATCTTGAGAACATCATGCACAAAAGTGCACTTGTAGCTTGTTTTAAAATGTCTCTGACAATCTTGCACTTTCTGTTTTGGAAATGACATGAATGTTTGTGGCACTGCCTAATAACTTTAATAAATACAGTTTTGGTCAATTGACTTAGTTGTGATTTCCCTCTCTGCATGAAAGTTTAAAATGAGCATATATTAATGCAGTATGAAGAATAATGTTTTAATGTAGACACATAGAATCATCATACTGCTGTGATTATATGCATCAAGTGTTCATTCAAGGCTAAGGCAAAATATCAAGATAAATATCGTGTATCGCGATACGGCCTAAAAATATTGAGATATTAAAAAAAGGCCATATCGCCCAGCCCTACTGTGAATACATGTGATATTTTCATTTTTTTATTAAATTTCCTAAAAAAATAAAACCCCACACTGTCAGTATAGAGTACTGTGTGTAGAATGTTGAGGACAAAATGGATTTATTCCATTTGGGAATAAAGCTGTAACATAACAAAATGTGGAAAAATTGAGGCGCGCTGAATACTTTCCGAATGTACTGTATGTGCATTCGGAAAAAAATACTACAACACACTACATGTGTTGTAGTATGGTTAACTTTATCGCACAGCCAGAAATCAACAACAGCAACTCAACCACTGTCTAGTTATACCGCATTAAAACACCTCACACTTTCTGTTCAATACAAAGTAAGCTTCAAACAAAAAAATTGTTTTAGTTTTTGTTAACTCAGTCATTATCACAAGCGTGCGTTTACAAAAACAGATTTGTGGTTGTGTCACAATTGGGGTTGGGCGATATAGAAGATATACGTTAAAAAATTATATACATTTGGCTGACAATAGAGCTTTTAATATTATCCTATTATCCTGATTAATGCCCTCAAGCAAAGGCCGTGTCCTCTATGTAATGTAGTATTGTTGCTAGCCGTTAATGTCCCTTCACAGTGCTAAGCCACTTCTAAGTCAGGAATCCTTGTCTCCATGGCGGCAAATACATTAATGTTCTTACAAGTGTCATCCCCAGACAACGAGGAATAGCTAAACATGCTACACTACATAACATAGGAGGTTATGCTAATCACTAATTGCAAGCTCGAGCTCTTGAATATAAGCAAAAATGGGCAAAACGATGCAGACATTGACAGTAATGATACCAAGTAAATGATCAGTGTTATATGGTCAGTAAAACAGTGGTTAATTAGATCAATATTTTTAATATCAAACAAATCTTTTGTATTTTTGTTATTGTTTACAAACTCAGGGAATAAGTCCCTGGATGAAGGAGGGCAAAAACCAAAGATTTTGAATCAAAGCCAGTAGTAGGAAATAATTTCAATATTCTATGGATAATGTTACACAGCCATCCTGTGTTTTTGTCCGATTATAATTGTGATCCAAAAATGTAATCATTCAATCATCTTAAAAACCTGTAGTATCAGTATTTATAAGGGCAGCACTGCCTCTGTAGCGACTTGGTACTGGCTTAATACCCAAATCAGGCATATAAGTGTAGCTAGAACCATTTCAAAAATAAACTGTTAAGCAACCAGATATTAACAGTAAATTAGTATAATAATATTAGTTTTGAGAAAATAATACAACTAGAAATTTCCAAACAAAAACCCTTTGTAACCCGTTTTGAAGCGGTTCTATTATCCTTTGTATACCAAATAATATATCGGGATTATTATTATTATATTGTTATTATATTGATATTGTTTATCGCAGGATGCTGCAAAAAATGTCACAATATAGGTTTTAGGCCATATTGCCCATCCCTAGTCACAATCAACAAAAACAGACAAAGAAGGGGGTGATGAACAACAAGAAAAGAACTGCTGCCTAACTTTAAAGTTTCAACATAGAATGAATGTTCCTTACATTTTTTGCAGTGGACTTCTCAGCCATTCTTTTTTCTGCCTTTCTGCAACAAACAAAATGCAGACATTCAATTTTGCACAAATGGAGGAAAACAATGTCAGTAAACTAAATGTTTTATTATCACCCATTCTCTTTATGTCGCTGGCTAATTCTGCAACTACATGTGCAAGCAATTGCTATGCCAATTATATCGACAACCGCATATGTGGACATCAGCCATTTTAAAGGGATTTCAAAGTAAATGGTGTTTTTTTTTCATTAAAAAAAATATGTTTCCTTTTCACAAAGATGTGCATTCTTATTTTTGGTGTAGGTGTTAGATTTCAAAATTCAGAGCTCAGATGTATATTTTAGAAGTTCTTTACATACACAATACTTCTGTCTGACAGTGCACAAAACAATCAAGGGTGGGTACACCAATAGGAAATGTTACTTTAACAAGCTACACTTTAACATCTCAGACATAAAAAAAGCTGCAAACAATTCTCTACTTTCTCCTATGGAAGCAAATTCCAAGCCAGCTTCCCATCCAAACATACCTCTGAGAGGTGTAGTTGGTTCGGGTCGCTTCTGAAATGTAACCACTCCCATTAGGGATATCAAGGGGTCTGCCCCTACAGAGCTTCCGCAACAACAAAACAGCCCTTTTAATGACTCTGAGCTCCAACAACAAAAACTGTAATCATGCTTGCTTTGCGCCCTGCACAATATAGTAAGTTCAAGTTTTGCCCATGCAATATTTAATACCAGCAACCTTTTGTTAAGAGAAGGAAGGTGAACAAAATACTGTGCGCTCATGGCCATACCTGTACTTGGAACCACTGAACTGCAGATTGTAGTTGTAAATATGTCATTGTTGTAATAGTGTTGGAAAGGAAACAATTCTCAGAGCTGGGATGTTGTGAATCTTTGTACTGAATCATGAATCTGTGGACAAAGATAATCATCATACCAATCGATACTTGGTGGCGTGGTTGCCAACTGCTAATCCATCCTAAATTTCCTCACAGATTTGGAAACCTACAGTATTAGATCCACAGTCACATCCGTGGCTACTCCTAAGGCCATCATCAACGGCATGCCTTTATTTGTTCCTCACCGTCTTTAACGTGGCTGTAATATGACATAGGCCTTATTGATGTCACTTGACAAATAAAGGAAGTCTATTTTTTACACCTGTTTTCTTCCTATTATTATTTCTGTGTCGAGACAACATACCGCTTCTCATGTAGTTTTGGTGAATCAGGTGGCGAGGCATTGTACTACATCATTTTTCACACAGTGATGCCTTACCGTCTGGACATGACTCGTTGAAACGACACTGTTTGGAAGCCTTTCTTTTTTAACATTCCCATGTCCACAGGGCCTAAAGCACAGGTGTCAAACTCAAGGCCCGGGGGCCAGATCTGGCCCGTAAACACCGGGAAATGATATTTGTCAATAAAGTACTTAATATTTTCTCACTAAATGTAATAAAAAAAAAATATTTTGACAGAAAAAATACATGTACTGCTTGAAATTGCATACTTTTTAAACTTAAATAGTATCCAATATTGCAACAAATATTACAGTAAAATATCATACTTTCCAAACATGTTTTTGTCTAAATAAAAATAAATAAAAAACACTTAACTTTACAGCAAACTACCCATCAAATTAATACAAATGACAATAAATTGTACATTGTTCTTTACAGCATATTACTATAAATTGAAATAAAACTACTACTGTTTTTGCGTTAGAATTCTGTTGACTGAGATGCCAGTTTTTGACTGTAAAATCTAGGTTGTTGTTTTTAACGGTGTATTACTGTAAATGGAAAGACGGTAGATTTGTTTTTACGGTAGAAAAACTGCCAGCTAAGTTGCCAGAATTATAAAAAAAATAACTTGTACTGTTTTTCCATTAACAAAATAATGTTGTAAAAACTGGCAACTAAGCTGCCAGCTTTTTCCGTAACCTCCTCCCCCCAAAAAAACCAGTGGTACTTTTTTTCCATTTACCGTTGTAAAAATGTTGTAAAAAAACAAAAAAAACCTTGCTATATTTCACAGTAAAATGTTTTAAATGTAAAGTTTTTACTGTACAATCGACAGTCTACTTAAAACAATTGATATAATTAATAAAGAAATCCAGAGGCAAATTCATACATTATTCACGTGTTACAATCGGCCCTCTGATGGCAGCCATAACTACGATCCCTGGCATAAAGGCTGAAATATGTGTCGCGTCACACAGCTTGCTTGACTGATGCCAGCTCCCCACCCGAAGCCTTCGGCGTACCTTTACATCTACCTCCAAATAATTTGCAGATGCAGACCACAGAGCTTGGTCGGCTTTTTTAGTACATCCTTTCCAGGTTTTCCTTCCCGCCCGTCCTTTGCCTCAACCCGCTCAGGGGTCGCACGGCCCATCTTCGCGAATGCTTTTTCTTTTGTTTTCGGAGCAATATGTACAATAAAAGTGAACGTTTATTCAAAATGATTAGTTCCAGCTCCAACAACAATGTGGATGTCGCTTCAGTCGCCACTGTTTACTACAACTACTACACACAGGAAGCTTGTCAATGAAAGTTGTGCTTGCGTGAAGGTTATGTAATTGTTGTGGTTAGTTACATAGTTAATTAATTATCAACATAAGTTCAAAAAGTTATGGCCAAATTTAATGTAATAGGGAACTGATAAGATTCATCGTCACAATATTCTGCCCCACGCTGTGGGCAGTGTTGCCAAGTCCACTTATTATAATAATTATTATTATCATATTAAATGGGAAATTCCCTATTTTGAAAATGTTCTTATGATCCCTTATGTGAGACAAATACACATATGTTTTTATTTTTTTCCATTGCATTCTAACTCTAAACGCTAGCGATAGTCAGTTAAGAAGGTAATGGGATTTTCTCTATTCCGTTTATAACGCGCTCAAAATATCCAAAAACCTCCAACAACATTTTATATACATGTTATAAGTATATATGTAATGTAGTAACAGGCACATTCATAATAACATGCAATAATTATGTATCTTGGTCATTTTAAGCATACGGCGGCACAATAATTTCCCAGTTGCATCACAATGTTCGCTATTTCCTCTGACAAAAACAACACTACCACTCATGGAAGTGTTAATGAACACCAACAACTACTTTGGAACAAATGATAATATATACGTAGGATGAGCTACAAGTTTTAGAAGTTGAGTCATATGCAGATCCAGAAAGTAGCACTATTGCTAAATGCTAAAAAAGAAATACAAACTACAAACATAGTAAAACAATAACTTACTGTACAACGTCTGCTCTCACTTGGATGCTGACTGATGGGATGTTTATATTTTCCCATTCAGATGAAGAATTCATCATTATTTTTTTTTATTTAAATGGTGGGCGCAAAAGAGCATCTTTTTGTGTCATTCTCGCCATCGCCAGGTCAAAGTGGAATGTAAAAGTTGACCAACTTCTCGGTCTATGGCCACAACATTCTACTATTGAAGTGAGATGCATGATTTATAATCTAACTTTCACCAACTCAGAGGCGATGCAGCAGCTCGGCGGCTCAGTATGTCAATAGCTGGAAAATGGCAAAATAATCTTGTTTTTCATGCGCTATGTACTTGTATTGTACGTCTGGGTGGGGGTCCTACTTTGTAAAAAATGTGTACCCCTTTAAGAGATCATATTTAGTTCCCCATAAAACATTCTCATGTTGAAGAGATGTAAGCATTAAATAAAGTGTACTTTTCTGTAACTTTCTCTCTGTAAAATATATCATTTTATTAGCATTTATTTTAATCTAGTAACAGCATTTCATGATTAATATCCATAAATTAAAATGTTTAATAAATGACAGTAGAATAAACACACACCTGATTGAGGAGTCATAGTGTAACGACATGGCATTTACATTTTGTGCGGTGTTGGATTTGTCTGACTTTTTGTGTGGCCTTAAACGCATCAGTGGCTAAGTGCCATGAGTGTGTGTGTGTTAGGGCAGGTGAGAGAGAACTGTTGATATGACAGATGACAAAGAGTTGGTTTAAGCATGGTTTGTATGGCTGAAAATGACCAGTTTTTCAAGATGGAAGTTTTTTTTTACTAATGTTTTTGTTGTGGTTACAGCCGAATATAAACAGTTTTGCTCAATAAAGTGATCGATGTAATTCCTGTCCTTTTAAAGCGTCTCGACAAACGTTCCAATAACTAAACAGTGTTGACGAACATTGTTTTATCGGTTAGGGCCGCTTGTTGTCACCTGCCACTCACAAAATAAAAAAATAGTTATGTGTTTATTTTGTTTAAAATTCAAGATTGGATTTTATTTTGTGACGCTTTTCCTGATTATCGCGTCCAAACAACCGCCGCCCCCCCCCTTCAACTTGGCACAACCCCAAAAATTACGCAAAATTATATCTCGAATGAATGTATACAATCATGTTTCATATTAAACTGATCCAAAAGTCACTTTTGTTACTGTGCAAGGCAGTATAGTGCCGCTGGATGGCTACTAGTGGGCTCGTCGCTCGCTGGCATCTAAGGCCAACATGAATATAATGATACAGTATTAAAAGTTAAAGTTAAAGCACCAATGATTGTCCTCTGTATTTGACCCATCCCCTTGTTCACCGCCTGGGAGGTGAGGGGAGCAGTGAGCGTGGTGAGGTGGCTGCGCTCGGGAATAATTTTTGGTGATTTAACCCCCAATTCCAACCCTTGATGCTGAGTGCCAAGAAGGGAGGTAATGAGTCCCATTTTTATAGTCTTTGGTATGACTCGACCGGGGTTTGAACTCATGACCTACCGATCTCAGGGCGGACACTCTAACCACAAGGCCACTCAACAGGTTATAATTATTTATTCATGTTTTTTTTTGTTTTTTTAAAAGTCTAACCACCCGAAAATTTCACGACGACTTTGAGGACCCCGAGGGGTCACAGACCCCCTGTTGAAGACAACTGGAACTAGTTTTGGCTCTATGATGATTGAGAGGGTGTGCATACATTTTCATCTTAAACGAGGTATTACAATAAGTAATAGAACATCCGTCTGCAGCGCAACAGGAAAAGATTTGTGAAGCTTTGTTACAAAATGTGCTCATAAAGATTTACCAGCACCTTCCCAGAAACCGATGACTCACGTGCATGCGATTCAAAGTCATTAGTTGCCAACCAGCTGAGCCGACGTCCATTCACAGTCACCTCCTTCCTCTCAACAGGCAGAAGCACGTGTCCACCCTGCTGAATGTACGAGGCATGATGCGTCAGGCAGAGCGTCAGGAGATCTTCAACATTGTCAAAGACTTCCAGTGCAGCTCGGCTTTGCTCGGCCGGGATCGCGCCGTCTTTTCCGACATCCCCATTACCTCAGAGGTGCACTGCATCAGCATCGGGTTCCTGCGCCTCGCCATGGCCGTCACCAACTGGCTCTCTGAGCACCGGCCCAGGAAACGCCGCAGGAAAAGCACCAGGAACACGAGGCCGCTGTCGTCTGAGGCTCAGAACATGGAAGACGTGACTAAACACAACAGGGAAGAATAGTGTGAAAGTAAGAAGAGCAGTTGGGGTCATACTGTGATGAAATGGATGAGATGTACATGCACCTTGACAAAGACCAGACAAGTAAAGAAACTTGACTTGAGGTACTGCTCGTTCTGTACACACTTAACACAATCGTTCAACAATCTGAACTAACCTTGTAGTTTGTTTTAGTCCGAACTTAACGACGAGAAGAAAATGTTTTAGCCTTTATTTAGGCTCACATCAGTATGAAATGATAATGCCATCATAGCAGAGAGAATGCTATATTGCTTTATTGTTGTACCATTTATATACCCAGCTAGGGGTGTCCCGATCTGATATTGGTATCGGATATTGGTATGATATCAGCAAAAAACATCTATCAGAATACATAGACTTGAATCTAAATCTCCAAAACAAACATTTACTTGTTAACATATAAATAAGCACACATGGTTGGTCTTTTCTTGTATTTTAGTCAAGTCACTTACTAAGGGTAAACATTTATATACATATAGGCTACTCGCAGCTACACAACAGCTAAGCACACAATAGCACACAAGCTAGACATACGTTATAAGTGTCCTTCGTTGAACAATATTGCTGTCTCCAATGTTTGTCAATATAAACAAGCATTAGGTAATAATTAGAGATGTCCAAACATGCTTTAAAATGTAATATCGGAAATTATCGGTATCGTTTTTTAAATTATCGGTGTCGTTTTTTGTTTTTGTTTTTTTATTAAATCAACATAAAAAACACAAGATGCACTTACAGTTAGTACACTAACCCAAAAAACCTCCCTCCCCCATTCACACAAAAGGGTTGTTTCTTTCTGTTATTAATATTGTGGTTCCTACATTATATATCAATATATATCAATACAGTCTGCAAGGGATACAGTCCGTAAGCACACATGATTGTGCGTGCTGCTGGTCCACTAATAGTACTAACCTTTAACAGTTAATTTTACTCATTTTCATTAATTACTAGTTTCTATGTAACTGTTTTTATATTGTTTTACTTTCTTTTTTATTCAAGAAAATGTTTTTACTCTATTTATCTTATTTTATTATTATTATTTTTTTAAAAGGACCTTATCTTCACCATACTTGGTTGTCCAAATCAGGCATAATATTGTGTTAATTCCACGACTGTATATATCGGTATCGGTTGATATCGGTATCGGTAATTAAGAGTTGGACAATATCGGATATCGGCAAATAAGCCATTATCGGACATCCCTAGTAATAATAGTTGCATATTATTTACACATACAAAGTGTCCCGTAACAAACGTCTCCGTGTCATTCAACTCAATAATTTATTGTGACAACTAAGTGTAGCCGAAAAACACGTATTTACCACTCTACTTCAAGTTAACCCTCAGGGGATAAAAGCTGACTTTTTTTGTCCTTTCAGTACATTTTTGCTGAATTTTTTTTGCCATATTTTCGTCGTTTTACTCCATTACAAAGGATGTTTCCGAAAAAAAAAATGTGTTCATCTTAAGTTAAAATATTTCCACGTCCAATACCATCCCAGGCGTACAATACACTGGCAGTTATGCGACAATACCCCAAAGCCAAACAGGACATATATAAAATCCTTTATTCTTTAAAAATGGCCACAAACACATTTTAATATTTTTTTTGTTTTTTATGTACTTTGCTTAAATACCTAGATCAAGTTCAGCCCTAAACAAAAATACTAAACATGTCTGTTTGTTTATAACCCTTTAAAGTCTTTTGATCAAATGATGTCATAGTTGTCAATTAGTAAACATTTGCATAACATTAATTATTTTACTAGTTTAGACTTGTGACATTATCTTATGAAAAGTATAAAAGATATACTGGGGCAGTATAGCCCGGTTGGTAGAGTGGCCGTGCCAGCAACTGCTGTTGTGTCCTTGGGCAAGACACTTTACCCTCCTGCTCCCAGTGCCCACCCACACTGGTTTAAATGTAACTTAGATAATGGGTTTCACTATGTAAAAGCGCTTTGAGTCACTAGAGAAAAAAAGCGCTATATAAATATAATTCACTTCAATTCACTTCAAAAGGGTCGCAAAAAACCATCACTTGTTTATTTGTTTTAGGATTAAAGTTAATTGAGAAATTTAAGCAAAAAAGTAAAGTTTGCACCCTTTCAAAAACCTAAGTGTCATATCATAATGTTTTTTTCTACATATAACCTTGTAGTCTACATAACATGTAATGGTGGTTTCTTTGGTCAGAATTTGGCATAAATTATGTTTTACAGACCATCTACAAACCTTCTGACCGTCTCTTCAAGATGCGTTATTTTATTGCAGTCTTATTTACGACCCTTCACTTCAACAGCATCTGCTCCCTGTCATCCATGTTGTAGTTTTTAGCGCTTCCATATAGAGTCTACTGACGGATATGTTGGAACTATACGCTACTTCGTATTAGAAATGGCAACGGCGCAGGAGGCATGTGCATGTACGAGCCAGTCTGCCCCACAGCAAGGGGATGGAGAAAAATAAGGAACTTGTTGACTACACCGTCGGACTACAATAGCAGACTCTTACAAAACTCTTCGGGTTAAACTTTAATATATTTGGAAATGTCTGCTGACGTCACACTTAGGAAAAACATCACAAATTGGGCACATTCCAAACGGGAGGAAGTATTAAGGAAGGCAAGATTGTTTTATAAATATCTCTGCCATGCCTCCATGGTTTGATTTAACATTTTCGGGACTTAGGTTAGCATTTTGTATACCTGTTTGACTAATTTCACTTGATCACACTTTTTCAAACATTTCACAATACAGTACACAATAAAAAAGTATGTATAATTTGTGCTGATATCAGATCAATATCGGTATCGTGTGGGAAGTGAAAAAGTTGTACTGGGACATCCCTATACCCAGTCATATATACTATACTCAGTTTTGGTTTCTACTTCTAGAATATATAGTGATGTGTTGAACTCTCACTGTGAATGATATGGATCTATTGCTGGAAACCTAATAAAGACCCATTGATTGGGTAGACGAAGCACGTTTCAACTTTTCTCGTACAAAAAATGTTGTTAAAATCCTCACTTTCCCAATTGGCTCAGTAGATTTTCAATGTGAACATTTTGTTATTGAACGGTCTGCTTCTAACTTTAGGTGTTGTGGCCCCTGAACACGGGTGTGTCCTTCTGCAGCCATTCTAAACAATACATACCAAACAGAGCAAGGTTCTGACGCAAACCCAATGCTGCCACTATATAAACACATGCACACTTGTGTCTTACTTGTTTATCTTAAGGATATGGCAGCTTTGTTCAGTATTTTGAGATCTTGAACTACGGGCTCCACCGTGACCACTACATGACGCTCTGTCTCCGTAAAACAAGAAGGGTCATGCGTCCCCGAAGCCAGCGACGGGATGTTTTTCGATAAACAAAGACTTCCTGTTGTCCACTGAGGTGCCAACAAATGCTTTTATTGGAGCCAAGTTTATGTTTTGCATCGGGGGGAAATCCCTCTTGGCTGTTCTGAGCGAAGGTGCAGCAAGCAAGCGGAGGTCTTTTCTAACACAATTCAATCTGCACGCTCATCGCGTGTTTTTAACAGATGTCAACTGTCAGATGATGCTTTTTCTTAGGGCCTCGTATCCTCTATTACTAAGGAATGCGTACCACAACTTGGTGTCATAAAAGCATCAGTGCCAGGCAAAGAATAGAAACCAGGACCGAAAACAAAGGAGCTAATTTTGGGGCTTTGATTAATCCTAACTATTAATTTAGTGGCACCAGAATTGGGTAGAGCAGCCAAAAATGGAACTCAAGTAGGACAACTGTTATTTTAGTATCACCTCAGAAAAAACTTGGTTCTCCAAGCAATGTTCCCTCTAATTTTTCAAACGCAAAAACTCCCTGAGCATTCAGTGGAGCCCATGTGAGCAACATCAGACGTGCACACTGTGGCTACACCAGCAGCACACCTGTCCCAAACCTGACTAAATAACAAGTTCAATCTCCATCCATCCATCCATTTTCTACTGCTTGTCCCTTTCGGGGTCGCTGAAGCCTATCTCAGCTGCATTCGGGCGGAAGGCGGGGTACACCCTGGACAAGTCCCCATCTCATCGCAGGGCCAACACAGATGGACAGACAACATTCTCTTATTATTATAATCAAATGACAGCAGTCATTTCCATGGGGTTATTTTCTAATATAAGTGTTTAGGCCCACTTACAATGACAATAACAAAAATATTGTTTTTCATGAACTGTGTACTTGTATTGTTTGTCTGGGCGGAGGTCCTGCTTTGGAAATACTTTGTACCCCTTTCAAACATTGCATTTAGTTCCCATTAAAACATTCACATGTTGCACAATGAGACGTAAGCAGGGGATCATGTGTACATTCCTGCAACTTCCTGTTTGTAAAAAAATATATTTTTATTAGTATTTATTTAATATACTAACAGCATTTGATGATTAATATTTTTAAATTAAGATTCCTAATAAATGACACTAGAATAAGCACACATTTGATTGGTAAATCATTGTGTAACGACCTGGAATGACACTTTATGTGTGGTGTTGGAGTTGTCCGACTTTTTGTGTGGCTGTAAACGCATCACTGGCTAAGTGCCATATGTGCAAGTGTTGGCGCAAGTGAGAAAGAGCGAGCGGCTGCTGTTGATATAACAAAGTTGCTTTTGGTCTGGTTTGTACTGCAGAAAATGACCACTTTTGCTAGATATCATTTTTTTTTACTAATGTTTTGGTGATGTGTTTATGGCCGACAATAAAGTTTTGCTCAGTAAAGCGATCGATGGAATTCATGTCCTCATGTCCTCTCGACAGACGTTACAATATTTGAACAATGATGACGAAAACTGTTTCCTCTGTCGTGTCCGTGTCGTGTCGAAAATTGTTATGCGCTTATTTTTTTATTTGATTTTGTGCGTGGCATAGATTTGCCGTGCGCAGAGGATGCTTGAGCAGTGCGCAATTGCACAGGTGCGCATCTTAGAGGGAACGTTGTCTCCAAGTACCATGATGACCAACAATAGAATATAGAAGCGTTGCAGGCCTAAATATTTGTTAAAAACAAGGCAGAGGTTTTTTTTTAACAAGTATATTTAACATTATGAACAGTTTGAACAGTAACATTGTTTTTTGACTATAGGAAAATAACACACTCAATCAAATGATTCTTTGGCATACCACTAGATGGAGCCCTTGTACACGTACCACAGTTTGAGAACCACTGCTCTTGTGTAATATGACTCAAGTAAAAAGGAGTCATCCAAATAATACTTGAGTAGGAGTATTCAGTGAAAAAAGCTACTCATGTACTGTGTGTGTGTGTGTGTGTGTGTGTGTGTGTGTGTGTGTGTGTGTTCTTGTATTTCTACCCTTCTTGAGACATCAACAAGGAAAAGTACCGTACATATGAAGACCGGTGAACTAGTTAGGGCCGAAATCCTGGTACCAATATGGAAAACTATTGCATCTAATAGAAAATGTCTCATATGCACCCCTGGTGGTGAAATCTATCAAAATTAGGGTGGTCGCAAAAAGGAGGGAATTTTCAAATTGGCTGTGTGTCGGTTTTAAAAGTGCTCCCCCTCTGGTCAACATATGAAATAACAAGTGTGTGTAAAAATTTGAAGTGCTCCCCCTCTGGCCAACATATGTAATAGCAAGTGTGTGTAAGAAATTGAAATGCGCTCCCTTTGACCAAAATTAATTAAAATATATATATATATATATGTATAAAGAGACATACTGTAATTACTTGAAGTAAATAATGAAGATTAAAAACCAATTACAAACAAAAAATTTACAAAAATAAAAAAAAACTTTATGAGTACCTTTTTTATATTTGCATAGTTTGTATATATTATTAATGTTGTAAATACAAATATTTATATATCTAGAAAGGGTGGTCCTAAAGAGGTAGGAATTTTTCGGAGGTCTCAAGAAGGTAACAAATACAAGAACATGTGTGTGTGTGTGTGTGTGTGTGTGTGTGTGTGTGTGTGTGTGTGTGTGTGTGTGTGTGTGTGTGTGTGTGCATGCGTGTGTGAGAGCACAAGGGACAGACACACTACTACAGCATGTACCACAACTTATGCACATTCTATAGTGACTTATGACGTTATAACAGGGCTAATGTGAAGAGTGGCCGTGCGCAACCCAAGGGTCCCTGGTTCAATCCCCACCTAGTACCAACCTCGTCATGTCCGTTGTGTCCTGAGCAAGACACTTCGCCCTTGCTCCTGATGGGTGCTGGTTAGCGCCTTGCATGGCAGCTCCCTCCATCAGTGTGTGAATGTGTGTGTGAATGGGTAAATGTGGAAGTAGTGTCAAAGCGCTTTGAGTACCTTGAAGGTAGAAAAGCGCTATACAAGTACAACCCATTTATCATTTATCATTTATATCCACAGCTAAAATCTAAAAAACAATTACAACTTACCGCAACATGTTTTCTCGAGTTGGAAGTGGAATCATTGTTAATATTTTTACTGACATAGATGACAGCGCATGAGATACATTTTATTTTTCATAGTTTGTAAGTAATCATCGAAGTATAGAGGGTGATCCCTGATCAAAAATATACATTTAAAAAAAAATAAAAAAAATAAATAGGTGCGGGAATGTGGAAAGTTGCTGACCAGCTTGAGAACTGTATGTAGACAATGATACAATTCCAGAATTTTGATGGGCCTGCTGTCTGTGCCCTGAACCTCTGGCCGGGGATCGATGGACGTATTTTTAAGCTGACACTGAGTGTCCGAATTCGTGAGGTTTAGGTTTAACTATACAAAATGAGCTAAAAAGTTAGCCTAAAACATTAGCATGGAACACATCAAATGTATGAGCATGTTAACAGTTAACATGTGTCACAAACGTAATATGACCCTGAGGTAAACAGTTGCGAAATGAGCAAAAAAAAACAAAAAAACTAGCATACTAACATCCATGTGTCACCTACCAAGTTCTATGACTCTAGGGTGTATGGCTGAAGAATTAAAGAAAAAAGTGTGAAATTAGCCAAAAAAGTTTCAACATTAGCATACTAACAGTTAACAAGTGTCACATACCAAGTTATATGACTCTGGGATGTACGGTTGGAAAATTACCTCAAAAGTTAGCATGCTAACCTGAGCATTCTAACAGTTAACATGTGTCACATTCTAAGTTCTATGACTGTAAGGTGTATGGCTGCAGAATTAGAGAAAAAAAGTGTAAAATTAGCCGAAAAAGTTAGCATGCTAATGTTATAATGCTAGCACATGACCGGATAAGAAGAAATACCAAAATGCAATTTGTTGGTATAAACATAGAAATTTGCAACAAAAAAACAGGTAGTATAAAACATTAGCATGCTAATATAAGAGAAGCTAGCATAAAACGTCAACAGGCTAACATTCTCACAAGTTCTCACTTGATCGAAAGCACTGAGTAGCAAAGTCCAAGACTGACTAGGTTAAAACATCCAAAATGAGCTAAACAGCTAAAATAAAACGTTACCTGGCTAATGTTAGCATGCCACCACTTAACTGGGTAAGAAGAAATACCAATGTGCAAAAAAGCTAGCATAAATCGTTAGCATGCTAATACAAGAGAATCTATCAAAAAATGTGTGCATTCTATCATTCTCACAAGTATTCTAACAGTTAGCCCTGACTGGCTCGACACCACCGCATATTGAAAAAAATTATTTTTAACTAGTGGTGGCCCTGTTGCTGTCTATGTTGTGTGCCCATTGAACTTTTACTTACGCAACAGTACAGACACCAGACTCAGACACCTGAGGGGAGGGGCTATCACGTGACTTCAAAGGACTTCATGTAATTAGATGCACCTGCGGCCATTACACAATGATACAACATTTTCTGTACGATTTGTTAAAAAACATCCTGCCGAACTAAGTCTGACTGTTTGACTTTTCGAACACACTTTGGTTGCTTTAAGGTTTTGGGGAACGCTCCAATGTTCTTAGATTTCCAATAAGTGTAAAAATGGCCAAATTTGAGCGATTTAGAAAATGTGAATTTTTGTTTTTGTTGGGTTTTGAACGCCAACATTTAACATTTGAGTCAATGAGAGATTTTGCTGACTTTTTTTACATTGAGGGTCAACAGAAGCGAAATGGGACACATGACCTCCATAAAAGTGACATTTTCTGAGACAGGACATGTGTGTCTACGTTTTCACCGAAACACATGACACTCAGATGAAAGATGTGGCTGTGAGGACAGGTTGTTCACACACAAAAAAGCTTATTTTCACCTTCTAGTAAATTAGAGTGTACGCCATTAGTTTTAAGAGGGGAACCCCAATGGCACTCGCCTCCTTCCGATGGCCATCCAGCCAAAACCAGACATTGGATGTAAAAACTTTTTTGCCAGGGTTAAAGTAAACAGGTGTGTGAAAAAATGAGACCCTAAGCATTGAGCTATGTGAAAGTATGGCTGAGCTACAAGAAGAGGTAATCTTGGCTTTTTTTGAGTTTTTCTAAAAGCAATCCTCCATTAAAAGGTTATGTACCTATTCAATTGGCTGATTTTATTTATTCCTAAATGGCGTCGCCATGGTAACACAAAACGTTCCCAACTATAAATAGCGCTGTCGGTGCGAGCGAGACCTTTCCGACGTTATGAGATATGTATGTAGGCCAGTTCGTCTTGTATTAATGGCGGCAGAATAAGATAGAAGAACTATATTACCATATTTTTCGAAGTATAAGTCGCTCCGGAGTATAAGTAGCACCGGCCGAAAATGCATAATAAAGAAGGAAAAAAAACATATATAAGTCGCACTGGAGTATAAGTTGCATTTTTGGGGGAAATTTATTTGATCAAACCCAACACCAAGAATAGACATTTGAAAGGCAATTTAAAATAAATAAAGAATAGTGAACAACAGGCTGAATAAGTGTACGTTATATGACGCATAAATAACCAACTGAGAACGTGCCTGGTATGTTAACGTAACATATTATGGTAAGAGTCATTCAAATAACTATAACATATAGAACATGCTATACGTTTACCAAACAATCTGTCACTCCTAATCGCTAAATCCCATGAAATCTTATACGTCTAGTCTCTTACGTGAATGAGCTAAATAATATTATTTGATATTTTACGGTAATGTGTTAATAATTTTACACATAAGTCGTTCCCGAGTATAAGTCGCACCCCCGGCCAAACTATGAAAAAAAACACGACTTATAGTCCGAAAAATACGATAAATCACTATTTTAAATTTCTCCTGACGTAAAAAAAAAAGATGTAGAGCAAGAGTATTTTACCAACACGAAATGTAAAATGTAAATATGTTTCAAAAAAGTATTCATACCCCTAGAATAAAAATTAGGACACAATATAAGGCTGTAAATATATACATCAGGGCGGTCAATGGATTATTTTTTTAATTAGGTTAATCACACTCTTGAACTGTGATAATTCTGATTAATCCCAGGTTATTATTTCCTTGCAAAAAACAAAATTGTTAAAGGAACTACCCCAATAAATAGAGTGTCCGCCCTGAGATCGGTAGGTCGTGAGTTCAAACCCCGGCCGAGTCATACCAAAGACTATAAAAATGGGACCCATTGCCTCCCTGCTTGGCACTCAACATCAAGGGTTGGAATTGGGGGTTGAATCACCAAAAATGATTCCCGGGCGCAGCCACCGCTGCTGCTCACTGCTCCCCTCACCTCCCAGGGGGTGATCAAGGGTGATGGGTCAAATGCAGAGAATAATTTTGCCACACCTAGTGTGTGTGTGTGACAATCATTGGTACTTTAACTTTAACTTAATATGTGGATACAAATGCAATTTTGTAGTCAGAATGCCATGCAGGAATGTTTTTTTTCAACGTTTTACTGAACTGCAAGTCATTGATTTGCTCAAAACTTAGTGACAGTAAGTATAGTAAGAATTAAGTGCACATTTTGAAAGTTTTATATAGCAAACAACATACAGATGTTGTGAATGTGAGTGTGAATGTTGTCTGTCTATCTGTGTTGGTCCTGTGATGAGGTGGCGACTTGTCCAGGGTGTACCCCGCCTACTGCCCGAATGCAGCTGAGATAGGCTCCAGCACCCCCCGCTACCCCAAAAGGGACAAGCGGTAGGAAATGGATGGATGGATACGGATGTGCACTAATAGATAAAATAAACACACCCATAAACAACTTTACATAGTGCACCATTTCCTCCTGTTCGTTGTTAAAAGGATTAAAAACTAATTAAATATAAATGCAAAATAACATTTTTGACTATCTAGCTGAACTTCACTTGATTAATAAAAAAACAGACACTAAAAAAAAAAAGAAGATAAAATGCAAAAAGAGCCTTTCAGTTCTGTGCAGGGAGCAAAGGGAGGGGGGATATAGAGGCCACAGCTCTAAGATAGGAGATGTTCCCCAGCCTGTTAGTGGTGGACCTGATGGTTCTAAAGGGCTTGCCACATGGTAGTGGTTCAAAAAGTTGGTTAGCAGGGTGTGTGGAGTCTATGGAGATTTTCTTGGCCTGGTGTAAAGTGTGTCCAGGTGAGGGAGCTCCAGCCTAATTATGCGCTGGGCTGCCTTCGCCACTCTGTGCTGGGTTGTTCTCTCAGCCACTGTGCAGCTCGCAAACCACACAATGATGCAGTTGGTGAAGATTCTCTCAATAGTGCTTTGATAAAAATTGAGCATTAGTCTCTGGGGAAGTTGGGCCGGATTCAGCTTCCTGAGAAAGAACAGTCTCTCTTGAGCTTTCCTGACCAGGTTTGAGGTGTTAGCATTCCAACATATCTGGCTAGAAACGCTGAGTTCAAGGAATTTCAGGCTCTCCACAATTTCCACGGCTTCTCCGTGGATGTGGAGGGGGAGGTGGTCTCTGCCTTTTGTTCTTCAAAAGTCCATGATTATTTCCTTGGTTTTTGAGATGTTGAGGATCAAGTTATCTATCCTCGTACTTATCAGTGTTCCACCTCGTGCCTGTATGCTGACTAATTGTTGTCTGTAATTAGGCCCATTACTGTGGTGTCATCAGCAAACTTTATTATGTGGTTGGCGCTGTAGCTGGGTGTGCAGTCATTGGTAAAAAAGTGTGAAGACGATGTGGCTCAGCACACAGCCCTGTGGTGTGCCTCTGTTCAAAGTAATGACACAGGAGGTGCGGTAACCGATTCTCACTTGCTGTGGTCTTCCTGTGAGAAAGTCCATAATCCAGGAACACAATGGATAACCCAACCCTAAAATGTCCAGTTTGTGGACCAGCTTCTGAGGGATGACAATGTTAAATGCGGAACTAAAGTCAACAAAGCATGTAGCTGTTGGATCTATCTAGGTGAGTCAGGGCTGTGTGGAGGGAGGTGTTAATCACATCCTCTGTGGAACAGTTTTCTTTGTAGGCAAACTGATGACAGCCAATGTCTGGGGGGGATAATGGATTTGTGTAAGAGCACAAGCCTCTCAAAGCACTTCATTACGATTGGTGCCAGAGCGACTGGGCGATAGTCATTTAGTTCTTTCGTGGACAACTTTTTAGGCACTGAGATAATCGTGGAGGACTTTAGACATGTGAGGACGGTTGAAGATTGGCAAGAAGAGGTTGAAGATGTTAGTAAAAACCCCTGAGAGTTGTTCAGCACATGTCTTCAGAATCTTGCCTGCCACACTATCTGGTCCTACTGCTTTGCGTGGGTTAACTTTATGGAGTGTGGCCCTCACTTGGTGTTGCTGTAACACCAGCTGTGCCACCTCAGCAGGTGGGTTTGTGTGTGGGGAAGGCCTCCCCCTCACGGTATCAATGCAGGCGAAAAAGGGTTTGCGGATATCAGGGAGTTCGGCATCTTTGCTGGGCAGCAGGCATCTGGATTTATAAACCGTCAGTACCTTGATGGCTTTTCACATGCTGCGGAGTTATTAGTTTCGAACTGTTCCTCAATTCGCAGCTTGTATGCCTGTTTTGTATGTATGATACTTTTCTGAAGCTTCCCCCTTGCCTCACTGTAGGCCTGTTTCTCACCGGGCATGAAGGCTGCATGTCTTTCCTTCAGCAGTGGTCCATTACAAGTGTCCATACATGGTTTTTGTTTAGGAAAAACTTCAAGTGACTTAACATTGTCCGAGCAAAACTTAATCTAATCCAACACTGAGCCAGTATATTCATATAAGTCTTTGTGTGCAAACAAGTCCCAATCAGTGCTACCAAAGCAGTCCTGCAGCATTGAGGTGGCTTCCTCATTCCACATGGCTATTGTTCTGATCAGGGGCGCCGAAAAGGGGGGGTAAAGGAGACCGATTCTAGGGGCCCATGATGGAGGGGGGCCCAGAGAGGCCCCTAATGATGATGAAATTATTATACAGAAAAAATAATGACACTGTGTTGGGGGCCCTGTAAAGATTCTTTTCATGGGGCCCAAAATCCCTAGCGGCTCCCCTGGTTCTGATAGCTGGTTTTGATTTACAAATTAGTGGTGAATATGTTGGGATCAAAGACAGAGAAAGCTCCTGGGATATTAGTATAAACTTGGTCTAAGACATATTTTCCCTGGTTGGAAAAGTCGCATTTGTATAAAATTTGGGCAAAATCAGTTTTAACTCTGTGTGGTTAAAATCTCCCGCAACTATCGTCGCGCCATACAGATGTGCTGTCAGCTGTTTACTGATGACGTCATGTAGTTTCTCGAGAGCTAGCTTAGCATTATCTTGTGGGGGCTGTATACAGCCAATATAATGATTAAAGTAAATTCCCTTCGGGAGAAAGAAGGGTCTGCACCTCGCCATCAGCATCTCCAAGCCAGGGCAGCAGTGTATGTATACTAGAGATGCGCGGATAGGCAATTATTTCATCCGCAACCGCATCACAAAAGTCGTCAACCATCCGCCATCCACCTGATCTAAAATTTAATCAAAACCGCACCCGCCCGCACCCGCCCGTTGTTATATATCTAATATAGACGATGCAAGGCATTAGTGAGGTTATAAAGCTTTTGCCTGTTAAAGAAAGGAGACTGATCCAATGCAGCAGAGACATTCGCGTGCCACGCTGTCACGGCCCAGACGCACACCAGTGCGCAATCATCTGGGAGCCGCGCTGAGCGCACCTCCAAGCACGTGGAGGTGCGATGTCCCTCGCACCCGCCGCGGCTCCACCTGGGCTCGCGCCCGAGGCTTCAGCGCGCACCGCGGCGGCCATCCTACTCGTCGCGGCCTAGCCCTCGCGGCTCTCGCTGCCGGCGACGGCCGGGTATGGGCCCGACGCTCCAGCGCCATCCATTTTCAGGGCTGAGCGCGCGGAGTGACCCCTGTTACGAGCCCCCGGCCACGGGGGTGGCGGGCAGGTAAGCTGCTTACCTGCTGCGCGTGATGCCGGCCGCGGCGAAGGCGGACGAGGCGGGGTGTCGGTGCGGTGGGCGCGGTGGTGACCCTGGACGTGCGTCGGTCCCTTCTCGTGGATCACCTCAGCTACGGCTCCCGGTGGGGCCCTCTCGGGGGAAGGGGCCTCAGTCCCGGACCCCGGCGAGGCGTCCCTTCTCCGCTCCGTAAAAGTGTCCATCTCTTTTTTTTTTCTTCTTCTGTTGTGGCATATGCTGCAGGTGCCTGCTCGTTTTTCGTATGTGGGTAACAACATTTAACTATGTATATATATTTCCGAATTGGTTTAACTGCCACCCGCCTGAATCTATTTAAAATCTAATTTTTTTTTATTTCAACCGCCCGACCCGACCCGCGGATAAAATCTTTTTTTTTTTTATTTCAACCGCCCGACCCGCGGATAATCCGCGGACTCCGCGGTTGTGTCCGCAAAACGCGCATCTCTAATGTATACTGTGTCCGAGGCCGTGCACCAGCTGTTGTTTATGAACAACAGCTGGTCCGGTCTGCTCTGTGTGTCGAGAAAGCCAGTCAGCTATGCAGTTGTTAAGCCGGGTCTTTGTCAGGATAGTCGCACAATGATGAGTCGTCCTCAATCTAATCTCATCTATTTTATTAGCAATACACCTGGCGTTGGCGAGGAACAGACTCGGGAGCGCTGGTCTGGTTGTTTAGCACTTAGCCTTGCTCGCCGGCCGGCTTTCTTGCCCCACTTATGTTTTCTCTCCCTTTGACGGTGTCTCCTCCGTAGTGGGATAATGAGTCCACTGTAATCCGCAGTGCGGAAAATCTCCGGGGGTAACGAGGAAGTGTCGAAATTCAGGAAGTTATTCCAAATGCTAAATAGTTGAGTTTGACCGTACATAATGAAAACTACCGCTGTGCTATCAGTGACAATAGATCTGCTCATAGATCTTAGCGGTAGAAACATGAAATCACAAAAAAATGAGGGAGAGAGTCAAGCCGCTGCGTCTTTACGCGCCGCCATCTTAAATTATATAAGGAATTTACATCGGCATTTATTTTTCCTTGGTTTCACCAGTTGTTTAAACAAAAAAATCGTATTTATCTTTTCAAATGACAACGCTGATCTCTTTTTGGTACAAACTACCTCCAAGGTAGTTGGCAACATGAACGATATCTTGCAGCACGAGGTCTTCACAGATGTTAAGTGGCCTACATGCGGTGGCTGTCCATTTCGAAAATGCATTGTAAGACTTCCATCCATCCATTATCCGTGGTAAACGTTCCCGTTTCGAGTTAAGATGCCATTTTAAACTTGATGTGTGCCGATCATAAGTAAGTTTGTCGCTGCAATACTAGCTAATTTAACTAAGTTTTATATGAAGTTCTGTCGGAGTTTGCACAGAGCACACACTGTGCAATGTGCGCTGCCTCCCGGCGGTCAAAACAACTAACACATAAAAAATAAACACTGATTAATCTTCAATCATTTATGATAATACGATAATATTTTATATTACTCACATGCGTTAACGCATGTGAGTAATATAAAATATTAATATAACAAATATGTATGTATACCGTATTTTTCGGACTATCAGTCGCAGTTTTTTTTATAGTTTGGCCGGTGGTGCGACTTATACTCAGGAGCGACTTATGTGTGAAATTATTAACACATTATCGTAAAATAGCAAATAATATTGTTTAGCTCATTCACGTAAGAGACTAGACGTATAAGATTTCATGGGATTTAGCGATTAGGAGTGACAGATTGTTTGGTAAAAGTATAGCATGTTCTATATGTTATAGTTATTTGAATGACTCTTACCATAATATGTTACGTTAACATACCAGGCACGTTCTCAGTTGGTTATTTATGCGTCAGATAACGTACACTTATTCAGCCTGTTGTTCACTATTCTTTATTTATTTTAAATTGCCTTTCAAATGTCTATTCTTGGTGTTGGGTTTTATCAAATACATTTCCCCCAAAAATGCAACTTATACTCCAGTGCGACTTATATGTTTTTTCTCTTCTTTATTGTGCATTTTTGGCCGGAGCGACTTATAGTCCGAAAAAAACGGTATGTATATTGCAAAATACCGGAACTTTTATTTTCCATCGACATGATGTGCGCCACGGTGACAATGCTTGCATACTGGCTGCGGCGCATGTTAATCAACACATGCACACACAGCAGAAACAGTGTAAAAACACAAGAAGAAACATTTATGTATTTTGGCTTTAAACCTAACTATAAAGGTGGAGCTTTAAACATTGAAGAGCTGCCCTGCAAGCTGTGCTGTAAAACATAGTTAGCTAATAACTAGCTAGCAGCTAACATCTCTCTGTCGTGTTTACGTTTTTTCTAAATCACTTGTCCAGGGTGGACCCCGCCTTCCGCCAGAATGCAGCTGAGATAGGCTCCAGCATGCCCCCGCGACCCAGAAAGGGACAAGCGGTAGGAAATCAAATCAAATCAAATCAACTTTATTTATAAAGCACATTTAAAATTTACCACAGGGGTAGCCAAAGTGCTGTACAATGAGCAGGTTAAAAGATAAAACGAGTACCGAGCAAACACAACACAACACAAACAGAACATGATAAAAAATAAATAATTAAAATAGAATTAATAAAAACATAAAAACATAAAAACAGGATCACAGCAGGTGTATTATGGGGCGCCATTGCAGGATGGATATCACTCAGTGTTAAAAGCCATGGAATAAAAGTATGTTTTTAAGAGAGATTTAAAAACAGGAAGAGAGGAGGCTTGTCTAACACTCAGGGGTAGGTCGTTCCAGAGCTTGGGAGCAGCAACGGCGAAAGCTCTGTCACCTCTAAGCTTCAGCCTTGTGTCAGGGACCGTCAACAGCAGCTGACGGTCTGGATGGATGGATAATCCTCATCTACATGGCGAGAGATGAACTATGTTTCTTACAAATAGCATCCCTGCAGGACGAGGAATAGCTAAACATGCTTCATCACACACCGTAACGGGATACGTTAGCTCACCGCTAACAGTAAGCTCGCCCTCTTGAATTTAAACATAAGGGTGGGTCAACACAAATATCGTAACGATTCAACGATATCAATTACAAGAGCTGTATCTGGTCAACACTACAATGATTACATCAAGATGTTACATTTTTTATTTTTTTATTATGTTTATAAATTCAGGAAATATGCCCCTGGACACATGAGGACTTCAAATATGACCAGTGTATGATCCTGTAACTACTTAGTATCGGATGAATACCTAAATTTATGGTATCACCAAAAGCCTATGTAAAGTACACTAGCAACAGAATAATAGATGTTTCTTACATTTGAACAGAAGTGAAGATGAAACATATTAGAACAGAAAATAACCACATCCATCCATCCATTTTCTACCGCTTATCCCTTTCAGGGTACCGGGGGGTGCTGAGCCTTTCTCAGCTACAATCGGGCAGAAGGCGGTGTACACCCTGGACAAGTCGCCACCTCATCGCAGGGCCAACACAGATAGACAGACAACATTCACACTCACATTCACACACTAGGGCCAATTTAGTGTTGCCAATCAACCTATCCCCAGGTGCATGTCTTTGGCACACAAGCAACACAATAATAGGTGTTTCTTACATTTGAACAGAAGTGTAGATGAAACATATTAGAACAGAAAATAACCACATATTAACAGTAAATGAAAAAATGAATTAATAATCGATCCATCCATCCATTTTCTACCGCTTGTCCCTCATATTTTTCACAAAATAATAAAATGGGAAATGACACAATATGTTAGAAGCCTTTGTTTGCTTATTTACTACTAAAAGGGAAGTTTTCTAGTATGTTTACTGTGTTATTTAATGACAAAGTTGTTTTTTGATTGCATTAAGAAATGTATGTTTAATTAATCATAAGATTTTTGTGTTAAAGTAATGCCAAAAATCCTTAATTTTGTGGACTTTTTGAATCTGCACTGTAACCACATAATTTCTCTATTGTGGGAGAAATAGAGTATATTCTTCAACAAGTTGCATTGTAGTCAAAATAGTTGAACTTCCGCAAGTTTACACAGTAGCACACATTTGTTGTATTTGATCCAAGTTCCACGAATCCTTGGTACAGAGCAGGAAAAACATTAAGCTTCAATCGAATGTTTGCTTTGGCAATGTGAATTCTCAGTCGCATGTTTCTCTAAAATCATTATCAGACATCCTCTTATCAGGGTAATGGCTGTTTTTCAGGCATTCCGGGCGGGGAATACCATGTCTGACTGAGAAAGTCAGGTAGGAATGGGGCTCAAACTCATGGAGGTTTCTCTGGATCAAACTTAGAAGGAGGAAGAGTCCACAGTATCACAATGCAATCCCTGGGAAGTACTCCCCGACTTCCTCTCATTAACACAACTCTGCAATGGAAAATCCATCTGGTTTGTTTTGGGAAGCAAGCAGTGCCTTTTCTTTGTTCATACTGTCATGCACTCTCATTGTTCCTCAATGTCATTGGTTTTCATAGAAGGGTTTCATCCAGGGTGAAAGCTAAGAGATGCAATTGTTTATTCACTTTGGATTCTTTGCTTCTGATGCACTTTGGGTCATTTTTTTCTGGGTTTAGACTAGGAATTATTTCACTTCCTTAAAGATTAAAAAAATGTAATCTCCCAATCAAAATTGAGGAGTTATTTGAATTATATGTTTGTCAATAGCTCAAAACCTAAATTAACTTCTTAAACCTTACAAACAAAAAACGATGCTATAACATTTAAAAAGGAAGAAAGTAAACACCTCTCATGCAAATGTAAAAGGGCCAAATCGGTGCCATTTGTTTGGCGTAACTTTCTCAAATTAAACTGTTTTGTGAATATAAATCTGATAATACACATTTCTGGCAACTTTATTTAGTTTTTGTAAAAAGTTCCGAAGCCAGAGAAGCATTTGAGTGACAGGACTGAAAGTAACAGGAATTAGTTTTTAGCATATATTTAGCAAACATGTCAAATACTCTATAGCCACATAATATTTATGCTATAGCATGATGAAAAATAAGCACATACATTTGTTTTATTTTAAACATAAAATAAATCAAATAATTTAAGTGACAGGACTGTGATTAGATCTTAACCCCACATTCAATCATAGTACCCCACACCTCGATAAATATAAACTAACCTAATTATAAGTTGAACCCACCACCATTCTTCTCTTCCTGAAGTTGTCGAAGGGCGGTCTGACCTTTCGGGGCATGTTGATCGTCTGAGTCATGTGCATTTTGTTACGAGTTCTCCATTATGAGGGTGAGTCCATAACATGCTAAATGGCAGATTGAATGGTTGTGTGAGTGCATTTTATTTAATGTGAAAAAAATTAATTGGTCGTCTGTGATCGATTTGGCAATTTCATTAGTCTGATTGGACAAGGTTAAATTTAGTTGTGGCAAGCGTAGCTTGTGAACCTGCAAAAAGCCATAAATTAGGGCAGTATTGTATAAAATGCAGGGTTCAAATTGTGGGAAAAAAGTTAAGTCTTATATACCACAAAATACAAAAAAGGAAAAGAAATGTGTGAACATACTTCACATTGATACATTTTTCTTTGCAAGGTATTAATGTGTTAGAGTAACTGTCATAATCGGCTTTTGCCAAAGAAGGAACCTCTAAGCAGGGAAGAAGTAATAATAACAACAAAAAGCACACTGAAAAAGGAGTGAGGAGAAATAACTAAGAAGTGTGAGTGCAGCCAGGGCAGAGGACATGAACACGATGGGAAGGGTGAACCATCAGGAATCTACTGGCATTGGGTGAAGGGAACTGGAAAGCTTAAGTAGTCAGGAGGAAATGGGTTTTAGGTGTGCGTGCAGGTGGCTCCGCCCCATAGCCCGAAGACCAGGCACTGCCAAACCCACCCCCTTCCCCCCCAACTCCCCAAAACTGGTGGAAACTGGCTTGAGGTTGGAGACGTGAACGAACAGATGTTGCTTGATGAATGGATGCAGCTGGAATTAGACCGCCGCCTGGCTGATGAGCCCGGTGGGCTTGAAGGGTCACACAATCCACCAGCCTACGGTTCTGGGCGGCCGTTTGGGACAAAGCCGCTCTTGTATCCAGCCACATACGAAGAGCTCAGCAAATGCGCTGGTGGACGGATAGGCTCGCGATCGGCAACTCCTGGGAATGAAAAAGTGGTGGCTGGTAACCATAGGCGACTTTAAAAGGAGACATACCTGTGGCAGAGGAGGTGAGAGAATTGTGAGTATACTCCACCCAAGGGGGGTGGGAAGACCAGGATAAAGGGTGTCGTGGCATACAAAACAGAGTGCCGCCTCTAGGTCCTGGTTAGCACGTCCGTTTGGCCGTTGGTCTGGTAATGATATTCTGATGAAAGGCTCCGGATAGCCCCTATTGCCTTGCAAAAAGCCTTCCAAAGTTGAAATTGCAAATTGGTGTAGGTCAGGGGTCTGCTACCCGCAGCTCCGGAGCCACATGCCGCCGCCGCGGCTCCCTTTGGCTTTGAAACAAAATGTCAACAAATAATGGCTACTTAATTTATTTTATTTTATTCGTGGGTTCCCTCCGGGTACTCACACATCCAAAGACATGCACCTGGGGATAGGTTGATTGGCAACACTAAATTGGCCCTAGTGTGTGAATGTGAGTGTGAATGTTGTCTGTCTATCTGTGTTGGCCCTGTGATGAGGTGGCAACTAGTCCAGGATGTACCCCGTTTTCCGCCTGAGTGCAGCTGGGATAGGCTCTAGCATCCCCCGCGACCGCGAGAGGGACAAACAGTAGAAAATGGATGGATGGATAGTTAGTTTATTTCATTTTAGCAGTTGTTATTTTGGAGAGTTCTGGGATCTTGTCATATGAAAATAAAACATATCTTAATATACTGTCGATCAAAAATGTTCGTCACAGCCCCTATGCGCCATCTCTTGCTGCTAAGCAATTATATTATTTTTAGCGGTCAACCTCTGGTAAGCTAGCAATGGATGGATCAAAAAAGAGAAACATTTCTTACAGTATTAAAACATTTAAAGGCCTACTGAAACCCACTACTACCGACCACGCAGTCTGATAGTTTATATATCAATGATGAAATCTTAACATTGCAACACATGCCAATACAGCCGGGTTAGCTTACTAAAGTGC
Source organism: Nerophis lumbriciformis (assembly GCF_033978685.3). Lineage (NCBI taxonomy): Eukaryota > Metazoa > Chordata > Actinopteri > Syngnathiformes > Syngnathidae > Nerophis > Nerophis lumbriciformis. The sequence goes on from NC_084556.2 coordinate 36,870,860, forward strand.
AATTTTATATTTTGCGCAAAATATCCTGCTGAAAACGTCTCGGTATGATGACGTCAGCGCGTGACTTCACGGATTGTAAAGGACATTTTGGGACAGCATGGTGGCCAGCTATTAAGTCGTCTGTTTTCATTGCAAAATTCCACAGTATTCTGGATATCTGTGTTGGTGAATCTTTTGCAATTTGTTCAATGAACAATGGAGACAGCAAAAAAGAAAGCTGTAGGTGGGAAGCGGTGTATTGCGGCCGACTGCAGCAACATGTTTCATTGTTTACATTCCCGGAAGATGACAGTCAAGCTTTACCATTGGCCTGTGGAGAACTGGGACAACAGAGACTCTTACCAGGAGGACTTTGAGTTGGATACGCAGACACGGTACCGTGAGTGCGCATGCAGCTGCGGCCTCCAAACATTTGATCGCTTGCCCGTACGTGTTTGCCGCTATGTGCATGTCACGTACGTAACTTTGGGGACTTTGGGGAAATATATGTGCTGTATGAACTTTGGGGAGGTGAACGGTACTTTGGGCTGTGGGATTGAGTGTGTTGTGCAGGTGTTTGAGTTGTATTGGCGGGTTATATGGACAGGAGGGGGAAGGTGTTTGTTATGCGGGATTAATTTGTGGCATATTAAATATAAGCCTGGTTGTGTTGTGGCTAATAGAGTATATATATGTCTTGTGTTTATTTACTGTTTTAGTCATTCACAGCTGAGTATCAAGGTCCCACCCGCCTATCACAGCATCTTCCCTATCTGAATCACTCCCACTGCCCTCTAGTCCTTCACTCTCACTTTCCTCATCCACAAATCTTTCATCCTCGCTCAAATTAATGGGGAAATCGTCGCTTTCTCGGTCCGAATCGCTCTCGCTGCTGGTGGCCATGTATGTAAATAATGTGCAGATGTGAGGAGCTCCACAGCCTGTGACATCACGCTACTCGTCTGCTACTTCCGGTAGAGGCAAGGCTTTTTTATCAGCGACCAAAAGTTGCGAACTTTATCGTCGATGTTCTCTACTAAATTCTTTCAGCAAAAATATGGCAATATCGCGAAATGATCAAGTATGACACATAGAATGGACCTGCTATCCCTGTTTAAATAAGAAAATCGCATTTCAGTAGGCCTTTAATGCTTCATGGACGGATTCATTTGCTTTCACTGATGACAAGGTTGTTGTTTTCCCTTTTTAGTCAAATGAAATATGCTGCAGTTATTTAATTTTTAAGGGAAGGGCCACTGTATTTCTTTCTAGTGTTCAAAATAATTTGGTGATTTGCTACGTTGTACCCAGAAATAAAATGTGAGTTGTTGTTTGTCAAGCATTTGATTTGATGAATTCTATAGCACAAGTGTAACGAAACTATTAGGGCTGTTATCTGTAACGGTACAGGGGAGAAGAAGACGACACTGAGGCAGGGAAGCAGTTTAGCCTTTGGCGTATTTATTCTCAATATGATGTGACGTGTGTAATTAAATAAAAGGCTTGGTGCATGTGATGTGTGTGAGGCTGGCTTGGAAGTCTTAGAAAATCAGTCGACCATGACAGAGTTGCCCCGAGAAACTGAAAGGCTCGTAATGAAATCCAAAGCGATGTGGGACCATGGCCGTGACAGAATAGGCAGTGAATGGAGAAGACCGGCTGGAGGGCGATGAGAGGCCTTGCCTCTGGCGCAATCGGAGCAGGCGTTGTCAAAGTCCTTGACGTTGCTTTTCATCGCCGCCACCAGAACCTCTCTGTGACTAGGAACAGAGTGTGCCTCATGCTAGGATAACAAGAAATCTAAACGCGTGTCCCAAATACAGGACTTCAGATCTCAGTTCATTGGGGACAAATAGCTTGCCTGCAGGAACATTGTCGGGGACCTTGGTCTTAGTGGCGGCATCGGACACCCTTCTCTTCACCTCCCAAAGGAGTGAAAGAGAGGCGGATGAGACCCGCTGCGAGAGACGAGGAAAAATAGTGCAGGGTGTTCCGGACCTGACACATAATAGAGTTTTTCCACAGGTAACAATGCCTCTGGGAGGAGTTTAATGGAATAGTCGTAAGGATGATGAGGGGAAGGGACTGAGCCTGATCTTTATTAAATACCGTATTTTCCGCACTATAAGGCACACCTAAAATCCTTCAATTTCCTCAAAAGCTGACAGTGCGCCTTATAATCCGGTGCGCCTTATATATGGACCAATATTGAGCCACAACAGGTCTCGCAACTACCGTAAGCAGCCGCCCACTTCATTTTCCCTGCCGCCGACTTCATTTTGGCGGCTGCTTGCCGTAGAAGAAGAAGCGCTTCTTCTTCTACGGGGGAAAATGAAGTCGGGGGCTGCTTACCGTAGAAGAAGAAGCGCTTCTTCTTCTACGGGGGAAAATGAAGTCGGCGGCTCCTTACTGTAGTTGCGAGACCTAAACTTTATGTAAAGACCCAAAAATGGCTCCTATTAAGAGACACGCTTACGACGCAGAGTTTAAACTCAAGGCGATCAGTCACGCAGTAGAACACGGGAATAGAGCAGCAGCAAGAGAATTGAACATTAACGAATCAATGGTGCGGAAGTGGAGGAAGCAACATGATGACCTGCGCCGAGTAAAGAATACTAAACAGAGTTTACGAGGGAACAAAACGAGATGGCTACAGTTGGAGGACAAATTCGAACAGTGGGTTGTTGAACAGAGAGCAGCAAGTCGAAGTGTCATTTCAATCACTATTTGTTTTGTTGACATTCCCTTTAGCGCAGCTCTATCTAATGGATGCATAACGTAACCCCAGTCTCTATTGTAGCGTCTATTCTATGCGCCTTATAATGCTGTGCGCCTTATATATGAACAAAGTTTTAAAATAGGCCATTCATTGAAGGTGCGCCTTATAATCCGGTGCGCCTTATAGTGCGGAAAATACGGTACCTGTTTGAGGTTGTGATATTCAGCAGGTATCCTCAACAGATTAATGGTCTCATTAACATGGCTTGGCCTAACTGTCGAGGGAACAGCGGAACACAAACAATTAGCGTGGCAAAATGTGCTCCAATTCAAAACCGTGGTTTTACCCCAATCAGTACTGCGATTATGCAATTTCAGCCATGGGAGACCTAATACAATGGGTGTCGACTGACATGGAAGAATAAAAGTGTATCGCGAAAGTCTCATTTTGGTGTGCCACCCTTTCCAGTAAACAGCCATCTAAAGACTGGACTGCCGTAGGGGATCAAATTTTAATTTAAGAAATCTAATGCAAGTCCACATTGTTTGAGTCCATAAAGCAATTGTCTGCCCCCTAGTCAATAAATGCAACAATCTTGACATTGCTTCCCCCCTCCCGACAAAGTCCTTGAAAGTTCAAGTCTCTTTCCAAGTCTAAGAGCCTGGCGGGTACTTACACAAACTTACACGATCCCCGCAGGAGGAAAGCCGTCTGTCTGGGAGGAGGAATGAAGCAGTTGGAAATATGGTGGTCCGATCTTCCACAGTAACGCAGGGGCGTGATCTTTGCTGACGAGTTTGCTCCGCAGCGGCAACTTGTCCTCCAAGCTGCAGAGGTGCCTCAGTAGCATCGTTAGGCTGACGTGTGGTGGTTATGGCAGGAGCAATTGCAGGGTTGACTCCTGCCACCGTCGATATCGCTCCCTTAGGCAAAGCGGCATAGTCTCGGCTATCCTCCTTATTGTCTTCTCTATCACATTTACGTATTCTGTCGTTTAGGCGAATCGCTAAGTCAATGAGTGCGTCAAGGGTGGCAGTTTCTTAATGGGTAACAAGAAGTTGATGGGACGATTTAATCCTGCATAAAGAAGCGTCATCTGATCCGCTCTCTGCAGCTAGGAGGCGGAAGTCTATGGAGTATGCGGCCACAGTGAGATTGCCTTGCTTAAAGTCCTTCTCTACCTTTTAGGGGGGGATCAAACACCTTCATCATTTCTTTAGTAAACAAGGGCAGTGCCGTGCGCACAGTGGAAGCCTTCTTACTAACCGCCAAGGCCCAGGGGGCAGCTTTGTCAGATACAAGCTCATAACAAAAATATTTTAGGCTGGTATAAGAATAGGAACCTGGCTGTTGATCAAAACTAATGAGCCAGACAGCCAGACTCAGCGGTGAAACTGGGGGGTGAGGAACATTGGGCTCCCGACGTGTTGGAGGAAAAGCCGCTGGTGAAGGTGGGAAAATCCCGTCCCGGCGTGACCTGCATCCGGGTGAGTCAAAGTCCTCATCTGATCGACACGCTGACTGAGTGTGCCGACATTGGCAGACAGCTTCTGTTCTAAGCCAGTGAGCGCAAAGTGAACATGTTCTTTTTCTGCAAGGTCCCTCTTGGCCAGTAGATTTGTTACGATCGGCTTACACCAGGCCGTGCCTTATTTTGAGTTTGTTGGTATTCTCCTGTGTTTAGTGTTTTAGTTCCTGTCCTGTGCTTTTAGTTTGGTGTTTTCCTGTGGCCGCATCAATTTGTTCCTGAGCACTTCCACGCAACTGTTTGCTGTTAGCAATCAGGACTATTTAAGTTGAGCCTATTGTAACCTTCGTTGCCGGGACTTTGATGATCGTTTATGTATCGAAGTCTCTGCTATACACTTTTGGTAAGAATAGCTGCCGTCCTGCATTTTTTTTGTATAGCCTTCCGTATGCTTCTGTGCCTTCCCTAAGGGCACTCATCTTTTGTTTATTTGAGCTTACATTAAATACTTTTTACCTGCACTCCGCCTCCTCAGCTGTGCATCTTGGGAACACGCCACTTATTGCTGTCATGCGACCCGAGCGTTACAGTAGGACCCCAACACAGAGAAGAAGTAATAAGAATAATAACAAAAATCGCACTCAAAAATGAGTGAGGAAAAATAACTATTGATGAACACAATAGGTGTCAAGAAACTGAAAACGCACCCAAAAGGAGTTAACACTACTCGGAAGTGCCGGGGCAGAGTCACAGGAACGAGAAGCGTGAGTGGAGTTAGGGCAGAGGAGATAAACACGACTGGAAGGGTGAACCATCAGGAATCTACTGGTGCCAAGTGAATGGACTGGAGAACTGAAATAGTCAGGAGAAAATGGGTATCAGGTGTGTGCGCAGGTGGCTCTGCCATGTAGCCCGAAAACCAGACACTCCAACACAAAGCAGACAGGCGGCAGTTAAAGGGGAACATTATCACCAGACCTATGTAAGCATCAATATATACCTTGATGTTGCAGAAAAAAGACCATATATTTTTTTAACCGATTTCCGAACTCTAAATGGGTGAATTTTGGCGAATTAAACGCCTTTCTAATATTCGCTCTCGGAGCGATGACGTCACAATGTGACGTCGCATCGGGAAGCAATCCGCCATTTTCTCAAACACCGAGTCAAATCAGCTCTGTTTTTGTTTCTGTTTTTTCCGTTTTGTCGACTGTTTTCCGTACCTTGGAAACATCATGCCTCGTCGGTGTGTTGTCGGAGGGTGTAACAACACGAACAGGGACAGATTCATGTTGCACCAGTGGACCAAAGATGCGAAAGTGGCAAGAAATTAGACGTTTGTTCCGCACACTTTACCGACGAAAGCTATGCTACGACAGAGATGGCAAGAATGTGTGGATATCCTGCGACACTCAAAGCAGATGCATTTCCAACGATAAAGTCAAAGAAATCTGCCGCCAGACCCCCATTGAATCTGCCGGAGTGTGTAAGCAATTCAGGGACAAAGGACCTCGGTAGCACGGCAAGCAATGGCGGCAGTTTGTTCCCGCAGACGAGCGAGCTAAACCCCCTGGATGTCTTGGCTCACACCGTCCCGTAGATGATCAAGAGAAGAATATCGACCCTAGCTTCCCTGGCCTGCTGACATGAGGGTATGTCTACAGAATATATTAATTGATGAAAATTGGGCTGTCTGCACTCTCAAAGTGCATGTTGTTGCCAAATGTATTTCATATGCTGTAAACCTAGTTCATAGTTGTTAGTTTCCTTTAAAGCCAAACAAACACATACCAATCGTTGGTTAGAAGGCGATCGCCGAATTTGTCCTCGCTTTCTACCGTGTCGCTGGCTGTCGTGTCGTTTTCGTCGGTTTCGCTTACATACGGTTCAAACCGATATGGCTCAATAGCTTCAGTTTCTTCTTCAATTTCGTTTTCGCTACCTGCCTCCACACTACAACCATCCGTTTCAATACATTCGTAATCTGTTGAATCGCTTAAGCCGCTGAAATCCGAGTCTGAATCCGAGCTAATGTCGCTATACGTCACAGGAAAATGGACGGGTGGTTAAAATCAGGCACTTTGAAGCTTTTTTTAGGGATATTGCGTGATGGGTAAAATTTTGAAAAAAACTTCGAAAAATATAATAAGCCATTGGGAACTGATTTTTAATGGTTTTAACAATTCTGAAATTGTGATAATGTTCCCCTTTAAGCAGCCAAATCATGACAGTAACAAAACTGAGTGAAAACCCAGGGACACAACTAAAGTGTGATTTTATTTATTAAAGAAAATAACCAGTATAGTTGGGATAAGGAGTAACACACATATACAGTAATGCATCTTTTAATTGGCCCTGAGCATTTTGTAAAAATGAAATGAATTAATTAATGATGAGGAGACACTCATTTGCTTTGTTTTGTTTTGTTCAGATAGCTTAGCATACACATACGCTTATTTGATTTTAGAATATTTAATGTGCAAAATGTATCACAATAGCCTTCCTGCAATATTAAATGTTTCTGTATGCTACGTATGAAACAAAATGAACATTTCACATCCCGTTTATTGTCAAAAAATTATCACGGTTATCATTATTACCACAGTATTGTTTAATGTGCACAAACATAAATGTTGTGCACATTAATGAAGTTTTGTTTCAATAAATAAATAGACACAATATATTTCGCAATTACGTTAGTGTCTCTTGTATTCATGTTAGCCTTACCATGAATTGATTAACGTGGACCCCGACTTAAACAAGTTGAAAAACTTATTCGGGTGTTACCATTCAGTGGTCAATTGTACGGAATATGTACTGTACTGTGCAATCTACTAATAAAAGTCTCAATCAATCAATCAATCAATCAAAGCTAGCTAGCCATGAGCGCGCTCACTTGTTTCTCCAGTAAATGAGCAATATCACCTGTCCGTAAGTTTATTAAAGTTTGTTTATCAATCACGGTTTTAAGATAATTTTAGTTTAAAACATTTATACTAACTGTCAGGAGTTTTACTGTAGTTTCTCCCTAATACCCGTAAATGTTACATCCCAAGACAGTTTATTGGAGAATCAGCTACCTGTCAGCAGTTGTGTTTCATTTGACAAATCATTAAAGGTGTTTATCTAGTATCTAAGCGATTTGATGTTTTATTTATAAAAATTGTTTCACTTTCAGATCCATCTGGTCGGCTGGACTAGGGCGTCCGCTGAGGTAAAGCTAATCTTTTATTTTTTTAAAATGTTTATTCCCCACCGCAATTATTCCACAAATGTAAATGTATTACAGTAAATACAAAATAACATTGATCCAACATCCATTGGCGTGGCCACCCTACTCACTGCAGGTTTAAAATAAATCATGAATAAATAATTACCACATTTTCGGAGTATAAGTCGCACCGGAGTATAAGTCGCACCTGCCGAAAATGCATAATAAAGAAGGAAAAAACCATTTATAAGTCGCACTGGAGTATAAGTCGCATTTTTGGGGGAAATGTATTTGATAAAACCCAACACCAAGAATAGACATTTGAAAGGAAATTTAAAATAAATAAAGAATAGTGAACAACAGGCTGAATAAGTGTACTTTATATGACGCATAAATAACCAACTGAGAACGTGCCTGGTATGTTAACGTAACATATTATGGTAAGAGTCATTCAAATAACTATAACATATAGAACATGCTATATGTTTACCAAACAATCTGTCACTCCTAATCGCTAAATCCCATGAAATCTTATACGTCTAGTCTCTTACGTGAATGAGCTAAATAATATTATTTGATATTTTACGGTAATGTGTTAATAATTTCACACATAAGTCGCTCCTGAGTATAAGTCGCACCCCCGGCCAAACTATGAAAAAAACTGCGACTTATAGTCCGAAAAATACGATATATTGTATTCATGTTAGCATTAAAGATAGCTATAGCAATCATCAACGCAAGCAGCAAGCTAATGATTTAGGTGCTAATTGTCAGCTAGCGATTAGCATGTGAGTTGCCAGCTAACTATTAGCAGTGCTATATACTGTATATTTGATTATCTTAATATTACACAATAACAAGGTATACCCCTTAGGACTAGTTTAATTTAAAACACACTTTTACACAGGTAGGGGGGTCCCTGCGCTGTCCTTGACCTGGAAAAAAACATTGAAGAACACTGCTGTTTGGTGTAAACAAAAATAGCAGCTATCCATCTACCCATTAATAATGGTACAAGGCATCCAGCCTTGGTTAAGGTGTGGTCAAATCATCAGACCAATGCCATAACCCACGTAAACATATTGTTGTGACATGACCCATCAGAGAAAGCTTCAATACAAAGAACTTCCGTCTTGTCCCACGTCCAGTACACACCGTCAGTCAGGATGGCTGCCCACTTGAACCAAAACAATGGTGCACTTTGTCACGGCTGGTGGGATATCCTGATTTATGTTATCTGAGGTTCTCCATCAAGTGGAACTTTATTTAGCCGTGAGGAGGCGCATGGACCGTGCCGCCCCGTCTCAAGATTAGCTCAAGCAGACACGCCAGTTTGTTTGTTTCATTACAAGCAGACGTTAAATCATCGCTTGTTGTCACAGACTAAGTGCAGGAAGTTCACCTTTTGTTCAAAATCTAATCTAATCTCTAAAATAAACTCTTGACAATATAAATCTCAAATAACACTCCTGGAATTTATGACCAAAACACATACATTCATCAAGTTATTTTTTTATTTTTTTTTTACCTGATTCCTTCCCATTAGTGGTTCTAATGTTAGTGGTGCTAAGAAGGATTACCATCAATACTTCTCGGACGGAAAGGTAAAAACTGACAGTATCAACAAAGTATTTGAAAGCTTTAATAACTACTTTGTAAATATTGGATCAAATCTGGAGGAAAGGATTCCAGATCCGGTGTCAGTTGAGGACTTGAATAATACTTTATACAGAAGTCCCAACTCGATGTTTCTCACGGGCATGACATAAGGGGAATAAATACAAATTGTGAATGAATGTATATCCAAGACCTCAACTGATTGTAATGTAATTGCTATGGAAGCGATAAAAAAGGTTATTGAAGCGATTTCAAAACCTTTGATGTTTATCAGCAACCTATCATTTTAAAAAGGAAAATTCCCAAACAAAATGAAAATAGCAAAAGTTGTACCGAATAATAAGACTGGAGACAAACACCAGTTTCCAAACGACAGCCCTGTTTCTTCACTTCCACAACTTTCTAAAATTATTGAAACATGGTTTGACAACAGATTGGACAAATTCATAAATAAAAGTGGAGCACTTACAGAGAACCAATACTGACACAGAGCCAACATTATTCATCGCAATAACGGAGGACTTACCAATGCAATAGATGGTAAACAATATGGATCTAACATAAGTATTAGACACAATTAAGCATAATATCTTAATTAACAAATTAGAACGGTATGGCATCAGAGGGTTGGTCTTAAACTAGGTAAGAAGCTACTTAACCAACAGGAAGCAATACGTGAAGCTAAGTGAACACACGTCTACAACACTACATATATCTTGCGGCTTACGCCAGTCGTCAATACTTGGACCAATTTTGTTCAATCTCTTTTTAAACAACATTTTTAAACTTACAAAGGACTTAAAGTTAGTACTATTTGTAAACAACACACCTGTGTTTTGTTCAGCAGAGAATACACAAAAAGCTAATACAAATAATAACAGAAGAAATAAACTAATTAAGAAGATGGTTTGACAAAAACTACTCGGTAACAATAGAAGAGAAAGTCAAACACAAATACAATAGAGTAGATATTGACAAAGTAAAATAAATCACATTTTTGGGTGTAATAGCAGATGATAAAATGAACTGGAAATATCATATAAAAATATGCAACATAAAGCGAGAAACACTTCAATAATGAAATAAAGATGCGAGAAGCATTGACCTGGCCCTTGCCCCCCTTGCACCGCGGGGTTCACGCGAGTCGGCGGGCAGACATGACACATGCGAAAATGTCCTTCCTGATGTTATAGTTTTTCACCACAAGGGGGCGATAAAGGCACCGCAATGGTCATGCAGTTATGTCCTACCTAACCCCCCGACCCTCGTCAGCATTTTCAGGAAGATTGGAGCATGTGGAAGGAATTTATGACAGTTATACTTTTACACCACAAGGGGGAGATAACAAGGCAATAGTAGTTATGTAGTTGCTTTCCACCTAAAACCCAGAGACCCACCATCAAAAATTTCAGGAAAATCGGAGCATATGGAAGAATGTTGTGACTGTTGTAATTTTCCACCACAAGGTAGCGATAATGGTGCCACAGGAGTCATGCAGTTGCGTCCCACCTAATACACCGACCCACTATCAAAAATTTGGTTTTCGTCAAAAATGGAGGACGAAAACCAAGATGGCCGACTTCCTGTTTGTTTTCAGGCATTATGTTTGTTTTTCAGGCATGGGTTCCTGAAACTTTTATGTGCGTTCCGTCATGATATGCGTCCCGTCTCCTGCTATTTTCGGGTCGATATGTGAAATTGGTAGGAGGGGCTTATTTTTTTCCCATTTTAAAGGTGGTGCTAGAGAGACAATTTTAAAATTTCAGTTTCAGGACTCAAAAATATAAAAGGTTTTGCCATGTTAAGGGCCTCAAAAAGGCGTCCAAATATTGCTGGTATTCCGGTACTTGACTTCTTCCCGGAAGTGAAAAGCAGGGGTGGTCAACCAAGCTAAGATGGCTGTTGAACAGCAAGCATTAAGCAAAATATCTGAGTACAAAAGAGGCTTAAATCTTCCTGGAAAAAGCAGATACGAGCAAAAAAATCTGACTATGCAATGGAATAGATCCCTATACTTTATCAAAAATATTTGTTGAGTGATATCTGATATATAGTTCAGTGATATATAGTGGGGTGTATTGAAGATGGTGTTGAGGAGGAATACAGGGCACTGGTGGACATACTTACCAACCTTGAGACCTCCGAATTCGGGAGATGGGGGCGGGGGAGCGGGGTGTATATTGTAGCATCCTGGAAGAGTTAGTGCTGCAAGGGCTTCTGGGTATTTGTTCTGTTGTGTTTATGTTGTGTTAAGGTGCGGATGTTCTCCCGAAATGTGTTTGTCATTCTTGTTTGGTGTGGTTTCACAGTGTGGCGCATATTTGTAACAGTGTTAAAGTTGTTTATAGGCCACCCTCAGTGGGACCTGTATGACTGTTGATCAAGTATGCCTTGCATTTACGTGTGTGTGTGTGTGTGTGTGTGTGTGTGTGTGTGTGTGTGTGTGTGTGTGTGTGTGTGTGTGTGTGTGTGTGAGAGCCGCATATCAAATCAAATCAAATCAACTTTATTTATAGAGCACATTTAAAATTTACCACAGGGGTAGCCAAAGTGCTGTACAATGAGCAGGTTAAAAGATAAAACGAGTACCGAGCAAACACAACACAACACAAACAGAACACGATAAAAAATAAATAATTAAAATAGAATTAATAAAAACATAAAAACATAAAAACAGGATCACAGCAGGTGTATTATGGGGCGCCATTGCAGGATGGATATCACTCAGTGTTAAAAGCCATGGAATAAAAGTATGTTTTTAAGAGAGATTTAAAAACAGGAAGAGAGGAGGCTTGTCTAACACTCAGGGGTAGGTCGTTCCAGAGCTTGGGAGCAGCAACGGCGAAAGCTCTGTCACCTCTAAGCTTCAGCCTTGTGTCAGGGACCGTCAACAGCAGCTGATCGGCTGATCTTAAGGATCGGGTGGGGCAGTAAGGCTGAAGGAGGTCGGAGAGATAGGTTGGCGCGAGGTTGTTTAGACATTTAAAAACAAATAAAAGGAGTTTAAAATGTATTCGGTAACGCACAGGGAGCCAGTGAAGGGACGCTAAAATAGGGGTGATGTGCTCACGTCTGCGGGTCTGTGTTAGCAGACGAGCAGCAGAGTTCTGCACGAGCTGCAGGCGGGCGAGGGAGGCCTGGCTAATGCCAACATACAGGGCATTACAATAATCAAGACGAGTCGAGATAAAAGCGTGGATTAATTTCTCAAGATCATGTCTTGATAGAAGCGGTTTCACTTTCGCTATTTGGCGTAATTGATAAAAGCTTTTTTGAACGACGCTGCTGATTTGTTTTTCGAATTTAAAATCTGAGTCAAACTTTACCCCCAGGTTTGTGACAGAGTCGCTGAGATACGGGGTCAGAGTGCCGAGGTCAACGTTGGGGGAGGGAGAGCGACTTGGACCGAACAACATAACTTCTGTTTTATCTTCATTTAGGCTCAGGAAGTTAGCTGAAAGCCAGACTTTGATGTCGTGCAGGCAGTCAATAAGACGTTGAACCGTGTTATTTTGTGCCATGGAAAAATAAATCTGGCAATCATCGGCATAAAAATGAAATGCAATACTGTACTTCCTAAAAATAGAACCAAGGGGGAGAAGGTAAAGCGCAAATAAAATTGGGGCAAGGATTGAGCCCTGGGGGACCCCATGTGGTAAAGGAGCTGTGGACGACATAAAACTGTCTACTTTTACACAAAAACTCCTGTCGATTAGGTACGACCGGAACCAGTTGAGGGCGACGCCCTTAATGCCCACACAGTTCTCAAGACGAGTGATTAAGGTGGCGTGGTCGACGGTGTCGAAAGCAGCAGACAGATCTAAAAGCACCAGGACAACATATTTACCAGAATCAGTGGACAGGAGGATATCGTTAAAAACTTTTAGAAGCGCTGACTCTGTGCTGTGGAGGGCTTTAAAACCGGACTGGAACAGCTCAGTGATACCATTATCCTCTAAGAAGGGCAACAACTGACTGTAGACAACCTTCTCTAATATTTTGGAAATGTATGGAAGATTAGAGATAGGTTTGAAGTTAGAGAGGAGAGAGGGGTCGAGGCTGGGTTTTTTCAGTAGAGGTCGTACCACTGCATGTTTAAACTCTACTGGAACTATTCCAGAAGAGAGGCTACTATTGATAATGTTAAGGACACTTGATCCAATAGTAGCAAGTACCTCCTTAAACAGGCGAGGTGGGAGGGCATCTGCAGGAGAACCAGAGGGCTTCATATGACTAACTGTGTCACTTAAAAAAGAAAAGGACACCGGCTCAAACTGATGGAAAACAGAAGAGAAATGCAGGGGAACAGAAGGGTCATATGAAGGCTGAGATAGACTGGCTCTAGTTGACACAATTTTGTCAGTGAAAAAATGGAGACAATTTTCACAGAATTCAAAAGAAGCATCAAAACCAGAAGATTTGGGAGCATCAATGACAGTGTTAATAGTTTTAAACAGAACTCTGGGGTTGTTACAGTTAGAAGATATAATCTGAGATAGATATATATTCATTTCTGCTTTTACAGTCATCTGAAAGGAAAACAGGCTTTCTTTAAAAATGGCAAAGGACACATGCAGCCTGTCTTTTTTCCATTTTCTCTCTGCTCTTCTACATACGCGCCTGGCAGCCCGAGTGACGTCATTCAACCAGGGCTGAGGCGTGGCTTTAGAGCGGCGGCATTTGAAAGGCGCGATCGTGTCCAGTGTTTGTAAACAGATAGAGTTGAACCCAGAAACCAACTCTTCAGTATTCAGACACACAGATGCTGCAGAATTATCATCACAAAGAGTCGAAAAAATAGAGGAGAACCGAGCAGGAGACGAAGAATTAAACATGCGAGAGCGTTGGGGCCGTGCGCACAATTTAACTGGACACTGCGTGGCAATATCAAACAGGATCGGCATGTGATCAGAGAACACAGCGTCGCAAATATCCAAATTAAAAACACACAAACCGTACGAGAGCACTAAATCGAGTGTATGCCCGCGTTCATGTGTAGAACCACACACAGACTGTACAAAGTTAAATGAGTCGATTATATTCAGGAAGCTCCTGGAAAGCGGCTCATCTGGACAGCAGGTGTGAATATTAAAATCACCCACAATAAGGACACGATCATATTTGGGCAGGATTTCAGCCAGAAATTCAGAAAAGTCAGTTATAAAGTCTTTGTGGTACTTGGGTGGTCGATAGATGACGGCACACAGGACGACATCAGAAAGACCCAGTTCAAACATGCACAGTTCGAAGCTTGAAAAGGAGGATTGTAGGCGGATCTGACGGCATTTAAAGTCATTTTTAAAAACGACTGCTAATCCTCCTCCTTTTCGACCGGACGGCCGTGGGGAATTAAAGTAGGAACACTCCGGAGGCAGAAGTTCATTAAGAGGGGCGGACTCACCGGCTCTCAGCCATGTCTCCGTCACACAGAGGAAGTCCAGTCCGCGAGAAGTGAAGAAATCCTTCAGGATAAAAGTTTTGTTTGTCAAAGATCTTGCGTTCACAAGACCGAACCTGGCGGGGGCCAGCACGTCCAAGGCCGCAATTAATCCGGGTGGGGCCCGACACACAGCCCGCAGGTGGCGGTGATCCACCCCGCGCCTCCGGGGGCGGGGACAGCAGGAGCGACGACGGCAAGCTTCTTCCTCCAAACCAACGATAGGAACCAGCCAGGAGCCGATAGGATCGAGCGAGCGTGGGTGCAGGAGGAGACCGGATACCGCACCATTCCTCCTTCGGGGAGCCACGGGAAGCCGGGCCAGGAGTGCCCTAACTTTCACCAGCTGGCCGCCACGTTTACCGCGGCGCCGGAGACGCTTCCGCCGGGGGAGAGGAGCCAGGGGGCGGGAAAGGAAGGCAGGAATCCGGCCAGGTGAAAAAGCTGACTGGGACGTCGAAAAACCAACGTCGAAGTTGATCATATCAGTGGGAGAGGGGCAAAGATCCAACAGTGTTTGGCGGTCATACACAAGCAGTGAGCTGACAGAGACGAAAATAGACGCAAAAAACACAAAAACGAACAGAGCTGACAGCGAGAGACGGCAGGCCAAAGCACATACTGGCGCCATCTTGCATCAGGGCGTGATGTATCATGTGACTGGGTCAGCACGCTGTTTGTATGGAGGAAAAGCGGACCTGACTACAGGTTGTAGAAGACGCTAAAGGCAGTGCCTTTAAGGCACGCCCCCAATATTGTTGTCCGGGTGGAAATCAGGAGAAATTCGGGAGAATGGTTGCCCTGGGAGATTTTCGGTAGGGGCACTGACATTCGGGAGTCTACCGGAAAAATCGGGAGGGTTGACAAGTATGCTGGTGGAGGACTTTGTCACATGGTGTGGAAAGAACCCCCTCCAGCTCAATGTGACGAAGACCAAGGAGCTGGTTGTGGACCTGGGAAGGAGGAGGAGTACTCCGGCGACCCCTGTTTCCATCAGGGGGGGTCGATGTGGACATGGTTGAGGATTATAAATACCTCGGAGTACACATCGACAACAAGCTGAATGGGTCAAAACATGCTGAGGCACTCTACAAGAAGGGACAGAGCCTCCTCTACTTCCTCAGGAGGCTAGGATCCTTCAACGTCTGTACAAAGATGATGAAGATGTTCTACGAGTCGGTGGTGGCGGGCGCTTTCTTGTACACCGTGGCCTGCTGGGGCAGCGGACTGAGAGCGGGAGACACAAACAGGCTGGACAAGCTGGTAAGGAAGGCCAGGAACGTGGTGGGAGTGGAGCTAGACTCTCTGGGGGTGGTGTCAGAGAGGAGAAGTCTAGCAAAGCTCCTAGCCATTATGGACAACACCTCCCACCCACTACACTCGGACCTGGCGGAGAGAATGAGCACGTTCAGTGGAAGGCTCAGACTCCCAAAATGCAACACGGAACGACACAGGAGGTCCTTCATACATCAGACTGTATAATGCATATGTTCCTTTTTGACTCTACTTGAATGTATAATAGACTGTATTTATATTATTCACATGTGAATAATGCTGTATAATATACTGTATTTATATTATTCATATGTTAATATTGCTGTATAATAGACTGTATTTATATTATTCACATATAACAAATACCCAAGGGTTTATTGTTTATTGTGAGCAAACTGTGGTGCTGAATTTCCTCCAGGGATCAATAAAGTACTTTCAGAATCTGAATCAGAATCAGAATCAGAATAGTTTTTATTGCCATTATTTGAGAACGGGTTCACAAACTAGGAATTTTTCTTGGTGCAATCGTGCAACATAAAACACATAACACAGAATAGGTAATAAAATGAGCTGTGCCTGACCTATCAGATCTTGTTATTGTATTGTATCGTATTGTATTGTATTTCTATTCTATTCTATTCTATTCTATTCTATTCTATTCTATTCTATATCAAGTATTACCTCGGTCGCAGTCTCAGACATAATGAAATATTGTGCGCCAGACACCATTCTACACGACAAAACAGATGGAACCTTGGAAAAGCGTGGAGGTCTACAATTTCTTTGTGTGTGGCTATTAGGGCTGCGAATCTTTGGGTGTCCCACGATTCGATTCAATATCGATTCTTGGGGTCACGATTCGATTCAAAATCGATTTTTCTCGATCAAAGCGATTCTCGATTCAAATACGATATTTTTCCGATTCAAAACAATTCTTTATTCATTCAATACATAGGATTTCAGCAGGATCTACCCCAGTCTGCTGACATGCAAGCAGAGTAGTAGATTTTTGTAAAAAGCTTTTATAATTGTAAAGGACAATGTTTTATCAACTGATTGCAATAATGTAAATTTGTTTTAACTATTAAATGAACCAAAAATATGACTTATTTTATCTTTGTGAAAATATTGGACACAGTGTGTTGTTGTCAAGCTTATGAGATGCGATGCAAGTGTAAGCCACTGTGACACTAGTGTTCTTTTTTTTTTTTTATAAATGTCTAATGATAATGTCAATGAGGGATTTTTAATCACTGCTATGTTGAAATTGTGACTAATATTGATACTGTTGTTGATGATATTCATTTTTGTTTACTACTTGTGGTTTGTTCTGTGTCGTGTTTGTGTCTCCTCTCAATTGCTCTGTTTATTGCAATTCTGAGTGTTGCTGGGTCGGGTTTGGTTTTGGAATTGGATTGCATTGTTATGGTATTGCTGTGTATTGTTTTGTTGGATTGATTAATAAAAAAAAAAAAAAAAAAAAAAAATAAAATATATATGTATATATATATATATATATATATATATATATATATATATATATATATATATATATATATATATATATATATATATATATATGAAAAAAAATAAATAAATAAATAAATAAATCTATTTTTTTTAAATGAGAATCGATTTCGAATCGCACAACGTGAGAATCGCGATTCAAATTCGAATCGATTTTTTCCCACACCCGTAGTGGCTATGTCAAGGAAATTGGTATCAAGACTCTCCCGGATAAATATGCATCGTTTTTGCTCAGGTAAGGTTGCATTTCATGATTTTTTTCAAAATATAGGTGTAGATGTCAACAATGCTGAAAGCTTCATTTAAGATTGTTGCCTTTGGTAAAAGCTTTAAGGTGCCATATGTTATATTTTCATGTCAAGTCATCATTAAATGGCCCGGATATGTCAAAAGGCATTATAAATCATTATCTTTTCAAATATTTTTATAACTGATAATAATAATAGATCAGCCGGGATATGCTCATTTTAAAATTAGATTTACAGCCCCAAAATATTGTTATTGTTTTCATTTCGATGTCCCGCCCTCCACCGTTTGACCAATTAAAAAGTCTGTGAGTGTGTCACATCCAGGTTTCCAGTTACACACCGACACCTTCGTCCAGCTACCGCCTCTGGTAAAGTTACTAAACATGTCAGACCTTAGTAAATCTAAAAGGCCTCGTTACGATTCTCCACTTATTCGTAACAAAACCAGGAACAAAACTAGGATTTGTATCGGGGATGCCTTTGAAAGATGGAGGCGATTGAAGGCGGAGAAGATTTTTTCATCTGACGCCAAACTTGCTAGTTTCCTCCTTGATAGGTAAGTCAGGCATTTACGTTTTCTTATTACTTGTAATAAATGAAAATTGACATTTGGTATGTAAACTATATTGTCCAATACAGTCTACGATCTTGTCTAACAAAGCTAGTATGTTCGTGCAACGAACGCTTAGCATGCTAGCCCGGACAATGACACATCGACATACAGGCTAACGGGGAAAATATATGGCCGTTAGCCTGTATGTCGATGTGTCATCCAACTGACAGGGTAAAATATATTTTCGACAAATAAAACCTATGTGGATATGGGTAGTATCAGTGCCTATTTCGTTGTCAATATGCCGATACGCTGAGGAAATGCGTTCCAACATTAGCACGGCAAATTGCGGTTTCTGGTAATGTATGTGCAACAGGCACATATGGTGGTGTTTGCTTGGCACAATATAATGCATTACTTGTAATGATTTTGTACTTTGTGTATTGACATGGTAGTAGGCTATATGATTCATGCGTAACAGAGTTTTTGCGTAACGTGGGTTGGCTCACAGAATTGCACTCTGCACTGAAAGATGGTGATGTGCGTCCATGGAAGAGAATGCAGTGTGTCAGGTTGGATGCAACATGGAGTTATGCTGAATGAAATGTGGCGGTAATTTTACTGTTGGCTTTGGCTTGCCATCAAAGTAGGCCTATGCGATATCCATTCATCCATCTATTTTCTACCGCTAGTCCCGTTCGGGGTCCCGGGGGTTGCTGGAGCCTATCTCAGCTGCACATGGGCGGAAGGCGGGGTACACCCTGGACAAGTCGCCACCTCATCACAGGGCCAACACAGATAGACAGACAACATTCACACTCACATTCACACACTAGGGCCAATTTAGTGTTGCCAATAAAACCTATCCCCAGGTGCATGTCTTTGGAGGTGGGAGGAAGCCGGAGTATATTTATTTATTTATTTATTTTTATTGTGATTACTTATGGAGTATATTGTGAATCAATTGAGAACAGGAAGTGAACAAAAGTTTTAGCAACTGTTATGTAAAAGAAAAGGGGTAGGATTAAATAAGCTCTGCTTCTTCCTACTCCTTTTCGAACATGTTGAAAAGAGGAACTGGAAATTGTGATGTATCATTTTGTATGCTTGCATGTTCGAAATAAACTCCAACTCAACTCAACTCAACTCATTATTGAAAAATAATAAGATATGGAAATTACACTGCAGGTCTTGGCTGGCCCGATGCCACTGAGACTGTAAACATCCCAACCTGTGAGGTTATTTGTTTTCCTTTGTTTAAACTATTTTGACATCTGTATAATGGCCAGAGCAAAACACGGTGAGGCATTTGTTGCCTGTGCGTGGCTGTATTTATGTCTGCACATCCCATTGCTTCCCAGACTTGGCTGGGCTGCAACAGACTTCCCATAGCAATTAACCAATGATAACAGCCATCAATTAAGAATAGAAAACCTGTGATCTCCTGCCAGTGATGACCATAAAAAATGCATCCCCAAATTGTTTTTGTTTTTTTCTTCTGAAAATGGTTAACTTTACATTGTTTTCACAGTTAAATACAACAACAACAAAAATCACAAAAACAGCACCTGGGTGTATTGTTATATCAGCTTCCATCTAAATTGTCCAAAACAGGCAGTCCTGCAGCGTGTTTACTTGTGCAAAGCTGGACAGCCAGTTAACATCTAAATGTTCTTCACTCGGTGGCCTAGTGGTTAGAGTGTCTGCCCTGAGATCGGTAGGTTGTGAGTTCAAACCCTGGCCGAGTCATACCAAAGACTATAAAAATGGGACCCATCACCTCCCTGCTTGGCACTCAGCATCAAGGGTTGGATTTGGGGGTTAAATCACCAAAAATGATTCCCGGGCGCGGCCACTGCTGCTGCCCACTGCTCCCCTCACCTCCCAGGGAGTGATCAAGGGTGATGGGTCAAATGCAGAGAACAATTGTGCCACACCTAGTGTGTGTGTGACAATCAATGGTACTTTAACTTTAACTTTAATAAGCACACAAGGTTAGTCTGTTCTTTTCTTTTAGTCAAATCATTCACAAAAGGTAAACATGGTAGGCTATAGGCTACTAGGAGCTAGCAGCTACACAACAGCTAAGCACACAATAGCACACAAGCTTGAAAGGGTCTGATTTACCAAAAGTGTATGTGAACTATGTCATGTCTGTGTGATCATGTTTTGTTTGGCTATGTGGTTTTTTGGATTTTGTCAGTTCCTGTTTTTTCACTCCCTGTTTTGTTTCCATAAAAACCCATTAGTTTTCACCTGTCCTCATGTCACACACCTGATTCATTTGTACTCACGCACCTGTTGTTGATCATGTCTGTGTTATTTAAGCTTTTCATTTTCTGTTGGTTGGTCTGGCGACATCACATTCATGCTCTGCACTCTTGACACGCTGCTTACTCTGTCCAGGTCATAGTTCATGCTGCTCTTTTCTTGCCACGTAAGTTTTTTTGTTTATTCAAGCCACTGTTTTGTACCTCCACTGTGAGCGCCTTTTGTTTGTTCCTTTTTTTCCATAGTTCTGCCTTTGTACTAGCTTTGTTTTATTAGCCAAGTTTGTTCCCCGCCTTGTGCACGCCTTTTGTTTATACTTTTTATAATCTATTATTAAATCATGTATTTAACTTCACGCCATGTCTAGGGTGCTAGAGCCTATCTCAGCTGCAATCGGGCGGAAGGCGGTGTACACCCTGGACAAGTCGCCACCTCATCGCAGGGCCAACACAGATAGACAGACAACATTCACACTCACATTCACACACTAGGGCCAATTTAGTGTTGCTAATCAACCTATCCCCATGGCAACCATAAATCGTGAAGCATTTAATACAATGTCAATACAGATTTATAATCTATTCTAACCTAATTCTATATTGTGGCAGGCTTTATCTAATATGTAAAATAATTATTATGAACTGTTATTTGAGTGCAATAAGAAAAGCCCATGTGTTTTATTGTGCATTTTAATTTTAATTCTAATATTGTTCTTTGGGTGCAAAAAGGAACACATGTTTAATCATAAGTTTTATCATAAATGTTCTGTTAAAATTAAGCCAATAGTGATAAGTTTTGTGTTCACCTTTATTATGAAAAGTATCAAAAAGTATTGAAATACATAACGATATACATGTTGGTACCAAAATGTTGGTGTCGGTACAACTCAAGGTGAGACATATGTGCAAACGTATCTATGTAGTCGCTTACGTGCCCGAACGTAAACTATGCAGTGACGTAGCAAGTGGTGTCCCAATTCCTAGGGAAGATTACAAAGCTCTACCCCTTTTTACTTCATTTGGAGGGTGTAGTGGTAGTGAGTGAGAGGGTGTATTGAGATTGGGCCAAAGTCTCAAATTCTAAATGGCTCATTTGGAGCAAGTTTGGAAGAAGGCAGGATTGTTTTATAAATATCTCAATGCCTCCGTAGTTGGATTTCAAATTTTCAGTACTTGTAGGCATCCCAAATACACATAAAAGAGGTACCAAAGGGGTAAGAAAAGTATTGCATAATAGGACCCCTTAAGGAATTGTTGTGGCCACTTGGGGTCCAGAAACCTATTACCACTCCACTTCAATTTAAAGACAGCATAAGTCTATTGGGCTCATAAAAAAAAAGTGGTGAATCTGCAGAAAATGATTTTGCTACTTCCGAAATGGATAGGGTGCCTTCCCTGCCAAATTTCCTGCAATATTACAACAGTCAGAAACTTTTATATTGGAATCAAGAACTTGCCACCAATCAACCAGCTCGGGTCCAAATGTGAGCTTCTTCTACTCAGGTCTCATTGTGGTCATGGTTGTGCTTCCAATGTCATAAAACGGCCACTGGCGTTAGCACCAACCCAGTGGTTACCCAGTTGTTTAACATTTGGTCGCAAATTAGGAAGCATTTCAACTTGCAGGACTCTTTGGTTTGTGTCACGCTGTACAAAAATCACAATTTTAAACAGTCCATTTGGCTTTTTCGGTTTTGGTAAGACAGAAGCATAACATATATAATCTAACTCCATGGTGAAAAAGAGGTTTTACTTGTCACAAGACTGATATTACCGGGTTTAAAAAGTAGCAATAAGATGAAAAATATCCAACAAATAGTGTGAAATACTCATAATAAACTTAAAGAAATATTAGAAGTATGCTTATGATTTGTATGAATGGTGTCTTGTTTTTAGCATGGAATAGACAATACTTTTGTTTTCATCCATCTATTACACTAGTCATTTAGAATAGCGTCACATCCTGATGTGTTTTGAACCATTAAACTGACTTTATAATATTCTCACACATCTGTGCATCACTATAGTGATATATTATGACATGTACTAGGATGTGTACATTATATTTAAAATCAATATAGTGATATACATGTACAATGATCCGTATATTATATTTAAAATTAGAGCACATTTATGGAGTGTTTTAATCGCCCAAGCGTGTCATAAGGAAGAAATGAAAAGCATCTGACGTCGATAAATAAGTTCATGTTCTGTTCAAAAAATGAGATAATATTGCATATTAATAATGTACGTGCATGAGACATATGTGATGGACAGTCAGAAAAGCCATCATTTGTCGATCCATTTCGACAAATGATGATTTGTCACAATTAACATGTAATTGTGACAAACATAAACGTTAGTTGAATCTGTTCTTTTAAATCACTATCGGTAACATATGCTAGCACTGTGGTTGATGGATCCGTTTTATTTATTTTATATTATCTGAAGCAGTGGAGAACCAATAAAGTTCAACATTTAATACTAATTCCTCAGAAAATTATTCGTAATGTTTTTGGCTGTGTTGATTTTATTATTGTTATTAGAGATGTCCGATAATATCGGATTGCTGATATTATCGGCCGATAAATGCTTTAAAATGTAATATCGGAAATTATCGGTATCGGTTTCAAAAAGTAAAATGTATGACTTTTTTAAAACACCGCTGTACGGAGTTGTACACGGACGTAGGGAGAAGTGCAGAGCAGTTGTGTCTCCCAGTCATACTTGCCAACCCTCCCGATTTTCCCGGGAGACTCCCGAATTTCAGTGCCCCTCCCGAAAATCTCCCGGGGCAACCATTCTCCCGAATATCTCCCGATTTCCACCTAGACATCAATATAGGGGGCGTGCCTTGAAGGCACCACCTTTGCGTGCCAGCCCAGTCACATAATATCTATTTTTTTAAACACACACAAGTGAATGCAACCCATACTTGGTCAACAGCCATACAGGTCACACTGAAGGTGGCGGTATAAACAACTTTAACACTATTACAAATATGCGCCACACTGTGAACCCACACCAAACAAGAATGACAAACACATTTCGGGAGGACATCCACACCGTTACACAACATAAACACAACAGAACATATACCCAGAACCCCTTGCAGCACTAACTCTTCCGGGACGCTACAATATACACCCCCCGCTACAAACCTCAAGCCCGCACCCCCCAACCCCGCCCACCTCAACCTCCTCATGCTCTCTCAGGGAGAGCATGTCCCAAATTCCAAGATGCTGTTTTGAGGCATGTTAAAAAAAAAAAAGCACTTTGTGACTTCAATAATAAATATGGCAGTGCCATGTTAGCATTTTTTTCCATAACTTGAGTTGATTTATTTTGGGAAACCTTGTTACATTGTTTAATGCATCCAGTGGGGCATCACAACAAAATTAGGCATAATAATATGTTAATTCAACGACTGTATGTATCGGTATCGGTTGATATCAGAATCGGTAATTAAGAGTTGGACAATATCAGGATATCGGATATCGGTAAAAAAGCCATTATCGGACATCTCTAATTATTATACTTTATGTGAACCTGATATTTTATTTTTAAATATAAAACCAACTGCATCTGTTCAAATCTGTTAAAAACAACACATTTTCATAAGTATAGCTGCATATTAGGACCCCAAAGCAGTCACTCAGGCAAAAGTCAATAAAAAAAGGATTTCTTAACAAAGGGAGTGCACAGGTGTGAAAAAAGCTAAACAAAAAAATCAAAGTCCAAAAGATTAACAAAATGCATTATTGTCATGGAAAAACTGAATTGGAGAACAACAAACTACAAATAAGGATGAGGAAAAGTCACAGAACATAAACTGGATGCAGGTCAAAAGTAAATAATGATGATCAAAGGATCAACAGGTAAATGCAGACTCGAGAGCCAGAGCCTACTAGGCACTACACCACTGACACGGTCATGGCAAAGGACCAGAGTGGGAACCACAGGGCTAAAGAAGGTCTGATTGCCAAATGCAATCAGGTGAAGGAAAGTGGCTCGACCCCATGAACACCAAACATGGACCCTGCAGCAGGAATGAGTTTAGGAGCAGATCTGGCATTGCAGGCTTCAGACGGAAGCATGAAACAAATGACTTTACAAAGCTACTTTTTTGTTATATACTTTTCCTAATAATAACGTAATGAATATAAATGTCACGGTTGGGTCGCCTCTTTATGCGGGGGTCGTTCTCCCAGAATGCAGACAGGAAACTCCGGACGAAGCGCGCAGGTAGGAATATGATTTATTGTCATAAATCATACACAATACAAAAAGACAGGAAACAAACAAAAGGAAAGCGTGCCGATCGCACGGGAAGCTAAGGAAAAAACTTAGCACAGCAATCAAGAATCGAGAAACAGGAATAAACCAACGTGTTGCATAATGCAAATAAGGAACCCAGACCGAGTGCGGCGCACAAAGTGAATAAATGGCTCTCTGATTAGTGCCCGGCAGCAGGTGAGCGTGCCGAACACTAGAGGCAGGTGAAACCTATCAGCACCCATGGTAACCAAAACAAACCCAGGGGTGCACAAAACAGGAACTAAGGGAGTCCAAAACTAAAAAGAACATGACTAAACAAAACATGACCCGGGCAACGGACCATGACAATAAATGCAAATACTTCAAATTGAAGGCTTTTCTCAGCATTTGTAGGTGAAATTAAAAAAGATTAAATAATGAGCAATTAATTAATTATTTACTCGCACATTTTTTTATTTGCTTCGCAGCACTGCATGTAATAGATGCAAACATCCTACATGTGTTCTGGTCTTGTCCAAAGCTATTAGATTTATGGTCTAAAATATTCATTATCTTTCACAAGACCCAAACCCTCTTTTCGCTCTTTTTGGTATCCCACACACCGGTGTGCTTTCAGCAGAGGCCCGACACTTTGTGGCCTGTTGCCTCTCTTCCACTTTGCTACTGAAACAACTTCACGACTTGCTATTCTATGTTGTTATGTAAAATGTTTCATTTTATCTAATTTCCTCGAAATATAATCTCCCTCTTTGTCACTTTCATATTTATTAATTCATATAGTTTCTATTGTATTAATTTTGATATGTCAGACTGTTTGTTGCCCTATTTTTTTAAATTAATCAATACCTGGGGATAGGTTGATTGGCAACACTAAATTGGCCCAAGTGTGTGAATGTGAGTGTGAATGTTGTCTGTCTATCTGTGTTGGCCCTGTGATGAGGTGGCGACTTGTCCAGGGTGTACCCCGCCTTCCGCCCGATTGTAGCTGAGATAGGCTCCAGCGCCCCCCGCCACCCCGAAGGGATTAAGCGGTAGAAAATGGATAGATGGATACAGATGTGCACTAATAGATAAAATAAACACACCCATAAACAACTTTACAAAGTGCACCATTTCCTCCTGTTCGTTGTGGAAAAAGATTCACAGGATTAACAACTAATTAAATATAAATGCAAAATAACATTTTTGACTATCTTGCTGAACTTCACTTGATTAATAAAAATCAACACACACACACACACACACACACACACACACACACACACACACACACACACACACACACACACACACACACACACACACACACACACACACACATTCTTGTATTTCTGACCTTCTTGAGACGTCCGAAAAAATGCCTACTTCTTTAGGACCACCCTTTCTAGATATATAAAGATTTGTATTTACAACATTAATGATATATACAAACTATGCAAATAGAAAAAAGCTTGTTGTGAAAAATGTGTTGGAATTTCACAAGCAAAAGGTTAGAATTTCAAAAGAAAAACTTTGAATTTTGGCAGTATCATAATAAAAGTCATAATTTTACTCGACGCAGGTCAAAACTTTACAGGAAAAACATTTGGCAATATTAGGTTAAAAGTTGGAATTTTACTAGAAAAGCTTAGAATTTTGCCAATTTTATGAAAAGAGACGTAATTTTACTCGACAAAAGTTACTATTTTTATAAGAAATCTTAGAAATGTTGGCAATATTATAATAATAATCTGAATTTTACTCGGCAAAATGATGACAAAAGTCATAATAATGTCATTATTTTACAAGAACAACAAAAAATTGGCACTATTGTGATATAAGTCGCAATTTTATGACAAATGTCACCATTTTGCATTAAAAGGTAATAATTTTACATAAAAAAGTAACCATTTTACGAGAAAATATTGCAATATTACAGAAACAGAAAGAGTATGAGAAATTGTACCCAATTTTATAAGAAAAAAGTCGACACATTGTGAGGAAAAAGACTGCTTTAAGTAAAATTGTTTTTTTTTTTTTTTGTCATTGTTTTTTTATCTTAATTATTTACTTCAAGTTATGACAGTATGTCTCTATATACATATTTATTTATTTGTTTTTAATTAATTTTGACCAAAGGGGGCACATTTCAATTTCTTACATACACTTGTTATTTCATATGTTGACCAGAGGGGGAGCACTTTTAAAATCGACACAAAGTCAATTTGAAAAATCCCTCCTTTTTGGGACCACTCTCATTTTGATAGATTTCACCACCAGGGGTGCAAATTAGACATCTTGTATTAGATGCAATGGTTTTCCGTATTGGGACCAGGATTTATGTCCTAACTTGTTCACCGGTCCTCATATGGAAGGTACTTTTCCTTGTCTATGTCTCAAGAAGGGTAGAAATACAAGAACACACACGCACACACACACACACATGCACACTTTGCTTTTTTTTAATTTGTATTATGTTTATAAGCTCAAATCTGTCCCTGGACACATGAAGACTTTAAATATGACCAATATATGACCCTGTATCAAATTGATACCCAAATCTGTGGTATCACCCAAAACGTATGTAAAGTATCCAAACAACAGAAGAATAAGTGCTTTTTACATTTTAACAGAAGTGTAGATAGAACATGTTAAAACAGAAAACAACCAGGTATGAGCAGTAAATGAACAAATCAAATAATCATCCATTTTCTACTACCTGTCCCTCATATTTTTGACAAAGTAATAGAATGAAGAATGACACAAAATGATACTGCATACGTCAGCAGCCAAATTATGAGCCTTCGTAACCCGTTTGCTTGCTTAGTACTTAAAGTTAAGTTTTTTAGAACGTTAACTATGTTATTTAATGCCAAAATTGTGTTTTAATTGCAATAAGGAATATGTTTAATGTATCACAATATTTGCTTTGTTAAAATATAGCCAAATATGCCATTTTTTGTGGTCCTCTCTATTTAGAAAATTATCGAATACATTTTGGTACCAGTACCAAAAATATTGGTATGGGGACAACCCATACATATATATATATATATATATATATATATATATATATATATATATATATATATATATATATATATATATATATATATATATATATATATATATGTTTTTGGAAGGGTGGAGGTGGATGGGTGGCAGTTTATAAACAATGGAAAAAGATCTTTGCATTGTAACTTTTGTTTATCTATGTAGTGTGTTGTACTCCACTGTTGATGCTCAATAAAGAATAATATAACATTTAAAAAAGAGAGGGCATAAGACCATTCCAGATGGTTGATAATAAAAAGGTTAGTGTTTTTCATACCTACCATTCTCTGTTGATATAATTTCACTTGAACAAGCTTTTTTAAACATTCCACAAGACACAATTTTAGTAGTATATGTGATGTGCACTGCAAATTATTTGCCAAGTTTTAAGATTTTATTTCTAGAAATGTCCCTAGTTTTAAAAGCTTTTCATTTATGTTTCATTTCTGACTATCTTAATTTTGGCATGCATAAGTATATATGTTTTCTATTCTAGTTTTAAAAAACTTTAAATTTAGAAAATAACTACTACCATAGAAAATCTTGCTTAAATATTCTGCAACATTTCGAGGTTGCTTAATTTCCTAATTGCAAGTTGAATAGAACAATAATAATAATTGAATAAAATGTTAATTTATGATTTTAAAACCCTGCTAATTTCTAGATATACAAATGTTAATTTGGGATGTCCTGTAGTAAAATTGTTTGTCCATGCAGCTAGTTGATTTCACTAGATTTTAGTATTTTTTCCTAAAATCTAGTCTTTTTATCTTGTATTTGGACAGCTCTTTTTGGCAGTGTGATTTGTGCTGATATAGCATCGGATCAATATCGGTATAGGCCAACGCTGAAGGCTACAATATCTGTAACAGCTTTTAAAAAGTTGTATCGGACACCCTTGGGTAAAATATAACACCTTAGGGAGGAAGACACAAAACTTCTTCATGTAAAAATGTCCTCAACCCTTTTTTTGAATGTATTAGCTGACAATGCAAATATTTGTATGAGCAGAACAAAGCTGTGGTGGGAAGATTCCTCCCCCCACTTTGCTTTGCTCAACAGTTCTCCATCCGGCAGAAAGTTGCCCGTTGCAACCGTTTATCATCCATGCATTGGCTCAGGGGGGAAACTACTTTGCATGGCAAGAAACGAGCTTGCTGCGAAACAATGGTTCCCGTTGTGAAATATGACAACAGGCAGCTCACCTTTGGCTCCTTGTGCCTTCTCCCCAGACTTATTTACGTAAGCAGGTTGTGTTCTTTACCCTATCAGGAAGAGGTGTTGCAGGAAACCTAAAAGTGTGGTAGGATGTAGAGTAAACGGACTGACATAGACTCCTAAAGAGGGTGGGTCTCGTCTGAAGAAGGCGGAAAGAAGGGTAAATATAAACACAAATGTGACCTACGCATTGGAATCCAGAGGGTCAACATTTTATTCCCTTGCTTTGACTGCAGATCTACCACATGGTAGCAAGTCCCAGGCCACTTTTCCACCAAAATAAAGGAACTTTTACCTCCGGTTTGTTTTGTCAACATTCAGGGTAATTTATAGGGCTGCCTAAGAATAGTCAACTATTCGACTTGGAGGGGTCTGATTCGACTCTCAACCTTGCAGTCCAGCC
Organism: Nerophis lumbriciformis; assembly: GCF_033978685.3. NCBI lineage: Eukaryota > Metazoa > Chordata > Actinopteri > Syngnathiformes > Syngnathidae > Nerophis > Nerophis lumbriciformis. The sequence continues at coordinate 36,900,096 of NC_084556.2, forward strand.
ATTGGACAGTTGAGTACCCGAACCACGTTTTGGGCAGAATGTACGGCGATGGGGGACAAAGCTCGTCAAACCCCGCCATCGGCCCTGGTAAGACTAGCTGGAAATTGGACACAGTGCTCTTTATATTGTGGAGACAGGAAACGTCCCCGGCCAACTGGACCAAACACACAACTGTCCATCAAGTGAGTCCTTTTAGTATCGATCATGACATACGCAGCACGCCATGCGTGTTAGTACAACTACTGTACATACCCTGTCTGGCTAGCTCAGCTGTGTGCAAACAAAAGATAATATGTAGGCTAATACTTTACAGATACTGTAATTAGATATTTTCAGTCAGTACAAATGAGTGTCCTATCACAGAGTTGTGCATTACAAACCCAAATGCATTTCGTGTTGTTTTAGAGGCTAGCTTATCTCTTGCCGCAATTAGCTAATACCGAAGCACGACGATGTGTTATTACGATAGAAAAATAGTTCCTCAGTGTTCGCTCTTACAATAGCAATTTCGCTTCAGTTTGGTTATTATGCAGTTTTGTTGACGATTTTTGAATGCATTTTAAAATGATTTAAAGGTAGAATTGATTGCTCCCATTAGCTGCATTGCTAGCCAACGAGAACAAGCCAATTTTTATATGTTAGAAAGCGAACTACAACAAAAAACGTTTGTCTCTCATAATAATTGTGAACGATAAAAAAAAGTGCAGTTGCCCTGTAAGTGTTTAAGAGAAGTCAGAGGAGATGTGAATGCCCACACAATCCACCATCTCCCTCTGAATACAGAAAGGAACATATTTAGTCGTTTTGGACCTCCTGTAGTCCACTATGACCTCCTTGGTTTTGCTGGTGTTCAGGACAAGGTCATGCTCGAGACCTCTGTCCGCACCACCTATGGCCGGTTGGTGAGGAAATATTTGACCCACAAGCAGAGTGGAGAAGACAGTTACAGGTTGTGGAACTTCAGTGCTAGCATGTCCGGGAGGACAGTATTGAAAGCAGAACTAAAGTCCACAAATAGCATTCTAACATACGTGTCAGGGTGCTGTAGGTGAGTCAGGGCCGTATGAAGTGCTAGTGGAACAGTATTTTCCATGCAATGTTTCTTCCTGTAAGCAGAATGTTCCAATGATTTTCAAGACACAAGTTGTGGATGTACAGCACGATGTCTCCGTCTCTGGTCTGGCCTGAAGTTGCTGTCGGCTCAAAACAGAGGTCACCCCTTCAAACTTTCCTGAATCCATAAAACCATAAGTCGACTATGAGCATAAATTATTTTTTTCCAAATTTGACTATGATTAAACTATAGTGGCAGCACGGTGGAAGAGGGGTTAGTGCATCTGCCTCACAATACGATCCCAGGCTCGGGATCTTTCTGTGTGGAGTTTGCATGTTCTCCCCGTGACTGCGTGGGTTCCCTCCGGGTACTCCGGCTTCCTCCCACCTCCAAAAACATGCACCTGGGGATAGGTTGATTGGCAACACTAGATTGGCCCAAGTGTGTGAATGTGAGTGTGAATGTTGTCTGTCTATCTGTGTTGGCCCTGCGATGAGCTGGCGACTTGTCCAGGGTATATCCCGCCTTCCGCCCGATTGTAGCTGAGATAGGCTACAGCGCCCCCCGCGACCCCGAAGGGAATAAGCGGTAGAAAATGGATGGATGGATGGATGGATTAAACTATAGTTTAATCAATATAATTGTATTTATATAGACCATAATCACAGTCATCTGTTCATAATTATTACGGTATTTAGATTTTTACCATACCTGTTCGGCGTGCATACCACATTTAGATCTACCAACTTGTTGGCTAATTTTCCCTAGACTCGTTTGAGTCTAGGGAAAATTAGCCAACAAATTTTGAGTCTCCCCTTCGTATACTCCTCTGTAAGTATGTTCCAAAGAGTCTGTTCACTTCTTGTACAGTATCTTTGAAATTAAGCTTGTTAAAATGAAGAAAAAAGTTGCACACTGGCATAAAGATTAGACTTAGACTTAGACAAACTTTAATGATACACAAGGGAAATGTTTCCACACAGTAGCTCAGTTACAAAGGACGGAAAGGATAATGCACACAAGGGCACAAAAAGAGGGAAAAAACAAAAGGTATAAAGTAGACTAAAAATGTACCATAGTAGAAAATATAAAATATAACATATATGTAATATTTTCATATTATATATGCGGTATATAATAAATGATATATTATATTATCATATTATATTATATTATATTATTATATAATATATACAATATATAACAAATCCCAATTACCATGTACAATATTACAGTATATGTCACAGCTGCAACAAAAAAAGGGCAGCATAAAATAAAGAGTAGATCCAGCAGAAAATATACATTTAAACAAAGAGAGGTAGCTAGCATAGATATATATATATATATATATATATATATATATATATATATATATATATATATATATATTTATATATATATATATATATATATATATATATATATATATATATATATATATATCTGTATATATATATATATGTGTATAGCGAGTCATTATACAGCTAAATGGAGTGAAGAATGAAGAAGTTCTTAAATCGAACACTGTGGGAACGAAGCTGAAGGAGCCTGTTAGAGTATGAGCTCCACTGTCCCTCAATTGTCAGGTGGAGTGGGTGGGCAGGATTGTCCATGATGGCCAGCAGTTTGTCCAGTGTCCTCCTGTCCCTCACTGACACAAACGCCTCCAACTGCGTGTCAATAGTTTGGCCGGCTTTCCGGATCAGTTTGTCAATCCGGTTTAAGTCCTTTTTGCTGGTGCTGCTCCCCCAACAAACCACTGCAAAGTGCAGGGCAATGGCCACAACAGACTGGAAAAAGATCTCCAACAGCTTGCTGCACACATTAAAGGACCGAAGCTTCCTCATAAAAAAGAGTCTGCTCATGCCCTTCTTGTATACAGCTTTGCTGTTGTCCTTCCAGTCCAGTCTGCTGTTCAAGTGGACTCCCAGGTACTTGTACTGCCCAACTACTGCCACCTCCCGGCCCTGGATGTTGATGGGCTCCACAGGGGTCATTTTCTTCTTGAAGTCGATTAACAGCTCCTTGGTCTTGTCCACATTAAGGAGCAGGTCTCTCGAGGCTGACAGGCAGAGTATAGAAACACTGCAAGTGTGTTCCACCAGTCAACCCCACTAGTTCCAGGAACAATTAAAAAAGATCTTAGTGACCACCTGGAACTTTTCCGATTGCTAGGACATGTGGTCTGGGGATGCAAAATGGAGATGTCATCATTCAAAATGCAAAACCATAAAATAAATGTTTGTTCTCTATGACTCTAGCTGTTTTGTTATTTTAACATTTGGTGAGCAAAGCCTTTCAAAATAATTATTCACTCAATATGACATTTCTGTTTCATTCTGTGCTTGCCTCAAGCCCCAATATGCAGACATGGCAGGCATAGCGCAGATAAAAAATATATTTAATGTTAAAAAAGAGAGATGTGCAGCCGGGAAGTGAACAAAGAGCGAATATGAGTAAAGTGCAAAGCAAACAAAGCAAATGATCTGGATGACAGGGCTGGCATTTATATAACATTCTGATTGCCAATTAGGGACAGGTGAGGAAGGCAACGCTCAGACAGGAGAAACAGTGGCAAATGGACGCAAACAGGAAATGGAAACCAGAATAAGAATGCTCGGCGGGAAATAACACAAAATACAAGAACATTAGAAAAAAATGTCCAAAGCTGTCATGACAGTCATGACGATTTTAAATGGCAGTATCGGCGATACTAGCCCTGTATTTACTTGGTATTGGATCAATACCAAACGTCCCAGTATCACCCACCGCTAGAGGTATTATGCATATAAAACATATTTATTTTGGATGTCTTTTTCGAGCAATCCTGTCAAGCCCAGAGTTTAAGGAATTTTTCGTTAGAGAAACACAATTATTCACACATACTTTTAATCACCCCCATATATCTTCAGCCTCATTGGCTTAGGGTGATTCCACTACTTGTAGCAAGCAGAATTATTATAAATGCAACACAAACTCTGTCACCCCTCCCTGAACTGCTATCCATCTTTCATCAGGAAAGCATTTAGGTGGCAGTCTAATCACCACATCCTCTCTGCCCTCCTGCTGACGGCGCACTGCAGACCTGCTCCCCGTTTAACAATCGGTCCCTGTGACCCTTTACTCATCTTTTTTCAGACTTGTCAGTGCAATCTGCATGACCTTTAGCTCATGCTTACACAACAAGTTTTGCATGGCAGTTCTGTATAAGGAGAGCCATTAAGGGACACCCGCAGCACTAAAACAAGTCATTAGTAAAGCTCAGTGCTGACATCTAAAGGTTTCATAAGGAAGAGCACTGCACTAGGAATCTTAGTTTTTTCACAGGCATGAATCACCGATGGGGTAGAGTAGACAAAAATTATACTGAAGTAAGAGTACCGTTACTTTACAACAGTGCTTCTCAATTATTCTGTGTTACGCTCCTCCTAGGAAGGAGAAAAAATACTCCCCCCACCAACACCAACACCACCACCACCACACCACTCTACACCGTGACTGAATAGTACAATTTGTCTATAAAACTGTTGTAAGTACATCTCTGCATAACAATAGGCCATTTTCCACCAAAAGTTCAGGAACTTTTGGTGAAAGTGTGTGGTTTGTATTTCCACCGCATTTCACAGATCAGGGTACTTTATACAAATCAGGCTGATGACATATGGACAGAGGTGGGTAGAGTAGCCAGAAATTGTACTCAAGTAAGAGTACTGTTACTTTAGAGATTTATTACTCAAGTAAAAGTAAGGAGTAGTCACCCAAATATTTACTTGAGTAAAAGTAAAAAGTATGTTGTGAAAAAACTACTCAAGTACTGAGTAACTGATGAGTAACATACACACTCATATCATATATATATATATATATAAATATATATATATATTAGAGATGCGCGGATAGGCAATTATTTCATCCGCAACCGCATCAGAAAGTCGTCAACCATCCGCCATCCACCCGATGTAACATTTGATCAGAACCGCATCCGCCCGTTGTTATATATCTAATATAGACGATGCAAGGCATTAGTGAGGTTATAAAGCTTTTGCCTGTTAAAGAAAGGAGACTGATCCAATGCAGCACAGACATTCGCTTGCCACGCTGTCACGACCCAGACGCACACCAGTGCGCAATCATATGGGAGCCGCGCTGAGCGCACCTCCAAGCGCGTCTCGCTGCCGGCGACGGCCGGGTATGTGCCCGACGCTCCAGCGCCATCCATTTTCAGGGCTAGTTGATTCGGCAGGTGGGTTGTTACACACTCCTTAGCGGGTTCCGACTTCCATGGCCACCGTCCTGCTATCAACCAGGGTGAGCCCCACCCCTTTCGTGAGCGCACTTGCCGTTGAGTGACCCCTGTTACGCCCCCCCGGCAACAGGGGTGGCGGGCAGGTAAGCTGCGCGGGCGGAGCGCGCGGAGTGACCCCTGTTACGAGCCCCCGGCCACGGGGGTGGCGGGCAGGTAAGCTGCTTACCTGCTGCGCGTGACGCTGGCCGCGGCGAAGGCGGACGAGGCGGGGTGTCGGTGCGGTGGGCGCGGTGGTGACCCTGGACGTGCGTCGGGCCCTTCTCGCGGATCGCCTCAGCTACGGCTCCCGGTGGGGCCCTCTCAGGGGAAGGGGCGAGGCGTCCCTTCTCCGCTCCGTAAAAGTGTCCATCTTTTTTTTTTTTTCTTCTGTTGTGGCATATGCAGCAGGCGCCTGCTCGTTTTTCGTATGTGGGTAACAACATTTAACTATGTATATATATTTCCGAATTGGTTTAACTGCCACCCGCCTGAATCTATTTAAAATCTAGTTTTTTTTTATTTCAACCGCCCGACCCGACCTGACCCGACCCGACCCGACCCGCGGATAAAATCAAATTTTTTTTAATTTCATCCGCCCGATCCGCGGATAATCCGCGGACTCCGCGGTTGTGCCCGCAAACCGCGCATCTCTAATATATATATATATATATATATATATATATATATATATATATATATATATATATATATATATATATATGTATGTGTGGGGAAAAAATCACAAGACTACTTCATCTCTACAGGCCTGTTTCATGAGGGGTTCCCTCAATCATCAGGAGATTTTAATGGGAGCATTCACATACCATGGTTTATATAGGGCACAGAGTGGGTGGGTACAGGCTGGCGTAGGGGCGTGGTGATTGGCACATGAGCCAATCACCACGCCCCTACGCCAGCCTGTACCCATATCATATTTGAGAATAACTGCTTTGAATGTTGTCTGTCTATCTGTGTTGGTCCTGTGATGAGGTGGCGACTTGTCCAGGGTGTACCCCGCTTTCCGCCCGATTGTAGCTGAGATAGGCTCCAGCGCCCCCCGCGACCCCGAAGGGAATAAGCGGTAGTAAATGGATGGATGGATGGATGGATGCTTTGGAGCAGTGGTTCTTAACCTTGTTGGAGGTACCAAACCCCAGCAGTTTCATATGCGCATTCACCGAACCCTTCTTTAGTGAAAAATAAAAAAACATTTTTTTCAAATTCAAGAAAACATTATATTTTTTTTTACTGGTGCACAAAATGAACCGTGCATGAACATCACCTTGTTCAAAGAACAAAACCAACACAGTGCATGAACTCACAACAAATTACACACATTACACACATTCACATGAATTGATTAACGTGGACCCCGACTTAAACAAGTTGAAAAACGTATTTGGGTGTTACCATTTAGTGGTCAATTGTACGGAATATGTACTGTACTGTGTAATCTGTATTGTTTCATACAATGTATTCCCTTCCTTTGCAATCTGCTAGTAAAAGTTTCAATCAATCAATCAAAAAACCTGCAAATCAGATGGAAAATTAGAGGGAACATTGTTTGGGGGTATCCATAATACGCCGATAGGGAGAAGTTTTTATTTACACGATAAGTCGGATGTGTCTTTATCTCTGTGGCGGAGGCTCCGCCGAACCCCTGAGGCCGGCTCACCGAACCCCTAGGGTTCGATCGAACCCAAGTTAAGAACCACTGCTTTAGAGTAATATGACTCAAGTGAAAGTAAAATGTGGTGTATGTATTCAGTGAAAAAACTACTTAAGTACTGACTAACAGTCGAGTAACTTCTGATTTATTTACTATCTATCTTAATGGTACTTGTGTGACAAGATGTAACAATATGCACCAATAGAATTCAGTAATTGTCAAAAGCAGATTAATATTTTGAATTGATGGGCTGTATCATAGGATAGGATAGGATCGCACTTTATTGTCATTGCACAAGTACGTTTGTACAATAAAATTACATTTTAAGCACATACCCGTTCAAGAGCAAACATACTTACTTGTACTTGAGTGTCAAAACAGGAACGCTAATGAGTTGCCACTAGGGGGTGCCCCCTATAAAAGGTGGAAAAGGGTGGACGTGGGGCGGTCAGATGAGTAAAAAAAAGGTCAATCCCAGACTAGGCTCCTACGCATACTTTTTTTGAAACTTTTTTTTTGTTACCCCAGTCAGACTGGATGTTGGGCAGAGCACTTTATTATGAAGGGGGGAAGTCTGCTGCTGTTCTGAGCTTGACGAGTAAGGAGATGACTTAAGGCTGTTTAGAAAAAAGTTGCAACTTCTGTCCTGTTTGTACATTGATATTACATCGTTCACAACAACACAAGCAGATGAGATGTGTTGTGGTTGTATGGAATGTTCTTGTTAGCCTTAGCCTTGTAGTTTAGTCGCTGTTTCAAGCGGCCGTCACCACATTGTTTAGCTCACAACAAGGCGGTCGAGTGTTCCGGGGATGAATGAGCAGTTATTTTCCCAAACAAATGTTCCTTCTCCTCACAATGACAGCATTGCACTCGCATTTATGTCCATTTCTGTGATATTCTGCGTTTAACAGCGTATTCCATTTTTTGGCAAAGTCTGCTACGTTGATGCGAAAATCATGTGGCCTTACTTTTATTATTGAGTTAGTGAATAATGATTAGGCATACTATTGCTGTGTTTAACTTTCTTAAAGGTTTGGATATATTTAGTGTTTGGTGCAAAAAAGGAGGCCATAGAAAGAAGAAAAAAGAAGACGAGGCGGATTGCGGGGACAAGAGGAAGACAAGACAGAGAGAGACAAACATTGATATGTTTGAGGACTGGATTAAGGCAACTTTTACTGAAATCATTCAAAAAATAAATTTATTTTGTGGAGACTTTAACATTGACCTCTTGAACCCTAACAAACAAAAGTTAATAGATGACATTATTGACACAATGTATAGCCTGTGTTTGTATCCTAAAATCACACGACAAGCAGAATCTCAGGACACAGCGCTACACTTATTGATAATATTTTTACTAATGATTTTGATAACAATACCACAAGTGGTCTGATAATATCCGACATCAGTGATCATCTGCCAGTTTTCATAATCTATGATGGAAACTACAAGAAGAGGAACATTGATGACACAAAGATATTTTGAAGAATATGTACAGAACAAAGTATGACAGCAAAACATTTGTATGCACGTACAACACTTAAAACTTTTAGCATATCCGTATGTGAAATTAAATTATGGAATGGATTAAGCAAAGAAATCAAACAGCACCAATATGATTCAGTTTAAGAGACTGTTCAAACTACAAGTGTTTACAAAGTACAAAGAAGAACAATTATGATGAACATCTTAAACCTTTTTTTTAAGATAATGATTATTTATGTATTTAATATTTGTTTACTTACTATAGTATATTATTTATTTTTCTATTTATGTATTCACTTATCTGTTCAAACAGACAACAAGGACATGCTGTAATGAAACAACTGGAAATATGTGATGCATTACATTGTATCGTATGCATGAATACTGCATGAACTGCTTTACTCGTGTTGCATTATTTGTGTTTAAATTTATTAAAGGTTTGGATATATTTAGTGTTTGGTGCAACTGAGCAGATCAGGAGGGCATAGAAAGAAAAAAAAGGGAGACAGAGGGGGGAATTGTGGGGACAAGAAGAGGACAAGACAGAGAGAGAGAGAACAACAAAAACAACAGAACTACTTCAGCAGATCTAATACATACAAATATGACACCAATATTCATAAATATATATATATATATATATATATATATATATATATACATATATATATATATATATATATATATACATATATATAGCCGAGGTTGCTGTGGTTAATCCGTTAAACAGTACTCAATACCGGAGTAGAGCGGAATATTCCTTAGATCAGGAAAAAACACACGGAGGCTATTTCATCCCTACAGGTCTGTTTCACAGGTTTCCCTGCTCTTCAAGGGAGTTTATTGAACCGTCAGGGAAACCTGTGAAACAGACCTGTAGGGATGAAATAGCCTCTGTATATACAAAACCCAAAATCAGTGAAGTTGACACGTTGTGTAAATCGTAAATAAAATCAGAATACAATGATTTGCTGATCCTTTTCAACCTATATTCAATTGAATAGACTGCAAAGACAAGATACTTAACGTTCGAACTGGAAAAGGTTGTTATTTTTTGCAAACATTAGCTCATTTAGAATTTGATGCCTGCAACATGTTTCAAAAAAGCTGGCACAAGTGGCAAAAAAGACTGATAAAGTTGAGGAATGCTCATCAAACACTTATTTGGAACATCCCACAGGTGTGCAGGCTAATTGGGAACAGGTGGGTGCCATCATTGGGTATAAAAACAGCTTCCCAAAAAAATGCTCAGTCATTCACAAACAAGGATGGTGCGAGGGTCACCACTTTGTGAACATATGCGTGAGCAAATTGTGGAACAGTTTAAGAACAACATTTCTCAATGAGCTATTGTAAGGAATTTAGGGATTTCACCATCTACGGACCGTAATATCATCAAAAGGTTCAGAGAATCTGGAGAAATCACTGCACGTAAGCGGCAATGCCCGTGACCTTCGATCCCTCTGGTGGTACTGCATCAAAAATCGACATCAGTGGGTAAAGGATATCCCCACATGCTCTCATTAGATCGGTTTGCAGCTAAATCTGAAGCGAATGGGATGAAAATCAGCACTTCCAAGTCAATGGTTCTCGCCCAGAAAAGGTTGGAGTACCATCTCCTGGTAGGGGACAAGATCCTGCCCCAGGTGGAGGAGTTCAAGTACCTTGGGATCTTGTTCACAAGTGAGGGAAGAGTGTATCGTGAGATTGACAGGCGGAACTGTGTGGTGTCTGCAGTGATGCAGACCCTGCGTCAGTCCGTCGTGGTGAAAAAGGAGCTGAGCCGGAAGGCAAAGCTCTCAATTTACCGGTCAATTTACATACCTATCCTTACCGAAATTCATGAGCTTTGGGTTATGATCGAAAGAACAATATCAGGGTACCAACGGCCAAAAGGAATTTCCTCCGATAGGTAGCGGGGCTCAGAGATAGAGCGAGAATCTCTGTCATTTAGGAGGAACTCAGAGTAAAGCCACTGCTCCTCCCTATCGAGAGGAGCCAGAGGAGGTGCTTCAGGCAACTGGTCAGACTGCCCCTTTGACGCCTCCCTGGGGAGGTATTTAGTGCGCGTCCAATCGGTAGGAGACCACGGGTAAGGCACAGGACATGTTGGAGAGACTATGTCTCCCAGCTGGCCTGAGAACGCCTCGGGATCCCTTGGGAAGAGCTTGACGAAGTAGCTGGGGAGGGGGAAGTCTGAGCTTTTCTGCTTAGGCTGCTGCCCCCACGACCCGACTTCGGATAAGCAGAAGAAGATTGATGCATGGATGGATATTGATAATTTGCTATATTGTTTACCAACTCACGGAATGGTCAATACAGTGTCTGCTTTTCTTGTCTTATTTTGCACAATTAAGTTTATTTTGCTCACTCAATTAGTAGATAATGAAGGGTAAACATGTTTGATATTGTCTTGTATTGTTGTACTGTATTGTTAAATTGCTGGCAAATAATTGTCTTGACTTATTTTGGGGCAAAACATTTTTTTGGGATGATCAACATTCCAAAGGTAAAATTCTAAAATCATCAATGATCTTAAAAAATGTCAAGTAATAAGTATCAGTATCGGCAATAGAGGCCATGTTTTGATACCAAAATGTGCAGTATCACCCACCCCAGTGTCACGTTTTGCATTGGAAAGAAATACATTCCTATTTCACTCAATCAAATACTATTTCATTACACATGTTTCGAACGTTTTTTTATTTATTTTTTTTACAATCTGTCTCTCTTTTTTACAATACATCGACCATAAAACTTACAAAATTACAGGGAATTAAATCAGAATATTGTGTCCTTAAAACTTTTTTGGTTCGATATCTTGCACAAGAGCGGCATACTGATAATGATAATTTTGACTTTGCTGACATCTAGTGTTTTTTACAAACATTACATCATTTTGACGTTCTCCAGACACAACACACAGAGGCTATATGGCTTTACATTAGTCATCAAGACTCATCATCATCTTTATATGCTGCAACAACAACACATGTTTTCAAATCGACAGTGAGAAAAGGTGTATTTTAAAATAAAGAATATAAACGTATGTAATCCAAAAATGTATTCCCCAAAAACAATAAAATTATGAATGACATCTCTTTATTTTCAATAGGGTTGGGCAAAACTGCAAATTTTGGCATCGATCCCATACCCAGTTTAAAAACGAGACAAGTATTAAAGTTTAGATTTGCTGCTTAAACATGTTTAAAGGTCATTAGAAGATCATAAACATAACAAAACAAAGGGGAAAATATTTTGGGCTGACAAAAAAGATTTGTATTCATTATTTTTGACTTATTTGTTAACAATTGAACAATACAGGACAATTAGGCACATACAAGCAAAAACTACAACTGACCCAAACCATTTGGAAACCATTTGGGATGCTCTCCCCCCCCCCCCCCCCCCCCCCCCCCGGCTGTCTACTTGTTATGCTTTAGGTTGCCGGCAAAAATTTAGGTTATTAGCCTCCCCGCTGCTAGTTGGCAAAGCAAATGTCGCAGTGAACCCTACATTCCGTCTTGCTCACAAGCATTAGCTTATAGCAAGAGGTCGATATACCTTTGAACATTTATCCATGGAATAATGGAGAAGCTGCTGATGGTGTGCTTGACGGAAAAGCAACTGTAAGGAGATACTGTAAAAGTCTGCTCTCCAAGATAAATGCTGTACATTATTATTACATTAATTCATAAAATTACTGTTTGTATTACATTCTATTACTATTATTACTATTAATATTATTATTATTCTATTACATTCTGTTTTTATACAATTATTCTTATCTAAAAGTGTGTTTTTATATTTAAAAGGCATGTAACATGTTCAAATTGTGCTGTTTTGGGGATGCCAAGCACCGATTAAATTATTTCAATACATTTCAGTGGGAAATGTTGATTTAAGATACAAGGCTTTTGAGTTAAAAGCTCAGTCACAGAACCAATTAAACTTGGAAGTTGAGGTACTACAGTACTTTGAAATGAGACTTAGAAGTGTAAGTAAACAAGACACAACAACTGGACAGCAAAGTTCAGTGTTAAATGTTCAATAAATAAAAAAGTTGATACATTTTAAAAATTTTAACACTTAAGACCCAAAAATTGGTGCCATATCAAGGCAAAGGAGTGGTTCAAAAAGATGTTTCGGAGTCGCCAAGCGACAGCCTCGAAACCTTCAGAATTCAGCAAGCATCTTTAGGAGCTGAGCATAAATCAACATTTTGAAATGATTTGTTTCAGCCATGCTATTTTTACTAGCAAGTGGAGGGGAACGTTTTGCAATAAAATTAAGTTGAGTATCTATGCCTTAATGTTCTCATTCATCCAGGTTGTTGTCATCTCAGGGCATTCAATCAATCGCAACTGGACTGTTTGGTTTGTCATAGAAGACGTTTTACCTCTCATCCGAGTAGGCTTCATCAGTTTATGCTCATAGACTTCAGATTGGCCAGATCTAGTCTAGCGGTTGGTGCCAAAACCCCAAATACACTGTAAAAAAAAAGTCTGTAAAAAAACGGTCATCTACTGGCAGCCAAACGAAAACCATAAAATTAAAGTAAAACTTTGTAAACCAAATAACGATCAAAAACCTTGTAATTACAGAAATTTTCATGAAACGTTTTACGGAAGAATATCGTAATATTACATGAATTTGAAAGTAATTTAAGAAAACAGAAAATGCTTTGTATAATTAATTTGGTATTTTTCTGTAAAAAAAATTTGAAATATACATAGTTTGTCATTACTGGCATATTACTTAAAATAACAGGCGGATTGTTTATTTACAGATAATGTCTTCAATTCCACAGTTTTAAAAACTATTTAAAAAAAAAATAGAAAAATTACAGTAGAAATTTAGAGTAAATTAACCAGGATGGAATAGGATTTTTTTTTTACAGTGTATATATATTCCAAAACCAGAAGTGTTTGCCGGTGCAAGGATGGTTTCGCCCTATGTTAGTGAGAAAAACAACTGTTTTGATGCAAACGAGCAATCCTACTGTCAAAGCCAACGACAGTCATTGAAGTGTGAATTCCCTTGTTAGCTTTTAGGTATTGTTTGGCAGACCGATCACTGTGGATCGACTACTACCAGTCCAAAATAGTTGGAGTCCCCCACGTAAGCATTCCATTTAGTTGTAAAGAAATGGCACAAATGTTTCAAGGACATTTCATAACGTAGAGTGATAAATGAAATTCCAGTAAGCAGTTTTACCACATTGACCAAATCAATGCCACTATGATACAACATCTGTATTATAATCCTTGAACAAAGTAAGAGTGAAACTCATGTGAATAATCACTGAATGGAGAACTGGGGGTGGGATTAAAGAAATTATCTTCTTCCCACTCCCTTTCAGGCAAAACTGGACAATCATGCATTACATACTATACATTACCTTTTGCACTATATTAATTTATATTATTATGTGTTATCAACTTTGTACTTTTTTATGTCATTGCCTGAAATAAAAAAAAAATGAAAAAAAAATGAAAATGTTGTACTACAAAAATACAACCTCTACTAAACAAGCGTACACATTTTTGTTCTCTCAATAACCTCAATCAACTTGTTATTTGAATTTATGTTTTAAGCAGAGGTGGGACCAAGTCATTGTTTTGCAAGTCACAAGTAAGTCTCAAGTCTTTGCCCTCAAGTCCGAGTCAAGTCCCGAGTCAAGACAGGCAAGCCCCGAGTCAAGTCCAAAGTCAAGACTGGAAAGTCTCAAGTCAAGTCCTAAGTCCTGCATTTTGAGCTTCGAGTCCTTTCAAGTCCTTTTAACCACAGACTAATATATTAACACAGATTGTGTATGCTTTTCAAACGCTGTATTTATTTATTAAAACAAGTGCATTTTAAATTGCAGGAAAGAAAATTGTGCTGACATTGCACTTTATAATAGCACTATTAACCAGTCATTTTAAACATTAACTCATTCCTTTACAGAACAAACACATTGAAAAATAAAGTGCAAATGTACTTATTTGTACAAAAGTGTTAACATTGAAAAAACATGACATGTACGTGAACATAACAAAAAAGTTGTACTTTTTATATGTCAGGGCCCTATGCTGCATTGCATTTGCAAAAGACCAAATTAGTCAAGAGTCTGTCAGTCATTTGTGCACGATGGGGGCGTAGTATGATGCCACCATGGCTGAAAACTCGCTCCACTGGAGCACTGGAGGCAGGCACTTCCAAGACTCTCATGGCCACTCGGAACAGTGAAGGAAGAGTCTTCATGTTCAATGCCCAGAACAAAAGGGGGGAGAGAGTTGTTTTGGGTTGGTGCACTACTTGTAAGTGTATCTTGTGTTTTTTATGTTGATTTAATTAAAAAAAAAAAAAATAAATAAATAAATTCTTGTGCGGCCCGATACCAATCGATCCACGGACCAGTACCGGGCCGCGGCCCGGTGGTTGGGGACCACTGAGGTAAACAACCAACAGTATGTCAGAAAGCTAGCTAAAACGGTACACATATTCATAATATAGTATACATTTTAACTGACCTTTATTTTACTATTTTTGTCTTTTTTTAGGTGGCTAAAATACGCGGTGCTGCTGACCGCCGTCTAACGTTACGTGTGATATATTGACTAACGTAACCCTGCTTAAAAAAAAATCACTGAACAAAAAGTATGAATAAGGTAGTGAACTGCAACAGATTCCCGTGTTTGCAATAACGTTATAACGTTAGCAGTGAGTTTACAGCCTCACTGATTTAACTACACAGCAAATAAAAGTCACGTTACTTAGCCAATAAACGTTATCTTACATTCAAAACTTACCGTTCTTTTTGCAACTTCAAATGCCGGACGAAGTTGGAAGTTGTTGCCTCTCCATCAGTAATTTTCGAACCGCATGTGTTGCATACAGCAAACCGTTTTGTGTTGACCACCTCGTAATTTTTATACCCAAACAAAATTATTTTAGGTATCATTTTTTGTTCACTGGCGTGTGGTTTGGACATGTCTTCTTCGTTGGTTGTCCTGCAATTTGATTGGATGAATGCTGTGTGATGAAAACAAAGTAGATCTAATTTGATTGGCTGTTGTACTGAGACCACACCAGCTGACACACGCAACGCTGATAGACAAGTACACAATGCAAAATACGGAGCGCTCCCGAATAACTTTTTCATCTTTGGGTTTTGGGGAAAGTAGCAAGTCATGTCAAGTCATGTCAATTCAAAAGGCTCAAGTCCAAGTGAAGTCACAAGTCATTGATGTTAAAGTCTAAGTCGAGTTGCAAGTCTTTTTACATTTTGTCAAGTCGAGTCTAAAGTCATCAAATTCATGACTCGAGTCTGACTCGAGTCCAAGTCATGTGACTCGAGTCCACACCTCTGGTTTTAAGTGTTCCTTGTAACCTCAAAAAGCTCAGGCTTTCAACAAAAATTGGAAAACAAATACTGTACTGACGTTTTACTCGTGTTATATGCAGTGTTGGGACTAACGCGTTACTTTGTAACGCGTTACTGTAACGCCGTTAGTTTCGGCGGTAACTAGTAATCTAACGCGTTATTTTTTTTTATTCAGTAATTTAGTTACTGTTACTACATGATGCGTTACTGCGTTATTTTACGTTACTTTTGATGTTGTATCGGCTAGAAACAGAAGCGCTGCGGTGTCGTTCTTCTGAATCTTCCTCTGTCACATGCAAGCCGGAGAGAAGAAAAGAGGCGCAGTCTATGTGTGTGTGGGTGTGGGTGTGGGAGGGGATGACGCACACACGCGGTTTGATATATGAAACAAAAAAAAAAGTTGTTGGCACGTTCAGTCCACACACAGCGTGGTCATGGCGAGCGGAGTAACGGAGGAGCTTGAACGCCCCCGCCATTGAATCGGTGTGTTTATAAGTGCAGACTCGGTTGTGCAAAACGAGGGTTTTAAAGACATGCTGAACGTGCTTGAACCACGTTACGACATCCCGTCGCGCACCCACTTCAGCAATAAGATTGTGCCAGATCTTTATGAGCAGGAGAAGAAAAAAGTTGTGGATGAACTATCCCGAGCATCAGCTGTTGTGCTCATGACAGACGGGTGGATGTCCAGCGGAACTATAAGCGCTCACTTCATCACAGCAGACTGGGAGATGAGAAGACACGCCCCCTCTACGAGAGTCACCTTGCGCAGGTACTGACACAAGCAGTGGAGGAATGGAAGATAAAGATATCCCAGTCACACGTGATAATGCCAAAAATCAAATAATTACAGAGAATGAGGCAGGACTGGGACCACAGATAGGTGCTTTGCACATGTAGTGAATTTGGCATCACAGAAGGGAATCTCAGTCAATAGGATGGAGCGCCTCTTTGGGAGGATCAGGAAGGTTTCTTACTTCCACCCAAGCACAACAGCTGCTCATGTGCTTAAGACAAAGCAAGAAATGCTAAAGCTGCCTGCTCATACATGATGTCCCAACGAGGTGGAACTCCACTTATGATATGTTGAAGCAGCAGGCAGCTATATACTCTGCATTGACCCACAACACCCTGAAGACAAATGTCACCCTGTCTGATGATGATGTGAGAGTGGCAGGTGAGGTCCTCCAGGTGCTTAAACCCCTCAAAAGTGTTCCATCTCTACTGAGCACTGAAACTTCACCATCTGTGTCAATGATCCTGCCACTGAAAACAAGTATTCTACAATCCATGGCTCCAAGTGTGGAAGACAGCAGCATCACTCCAGATGTCAGGCTTTATGTTTCAAGGAAGATGATGTGCCTTCTTATGTTGCACTTTAACTTGTTTTTTATTCATGGTCATTGGTCCAAGTTTAAAGAAAGGAGGAATGCCTTTTTATGTTGCACTGTTTTTCATTAATTATGTTAAAAGGAAAATAAAAATGTATGTCAAGTTGATCAACAGATTGTATTATTCTCCAGTGCAATAACAGTACTGAAATGAAGGCAAAAAGGGCGCTACAATGGGAGCTTTAAAAAAAAAAGAAGAAAAAAAGAAGTAACTAAATAGTTACTTTTCACAGTAACGCATTACTTTTTGGTGTAAGTAACTGAGTTAGTAACTGAGTTACTTTTGAAATAAAGTAACTAGTAACTGTAACTAGTTACTGGTTTTCAGTAACCAACCCAACACTGGTTATATGTTAGACACTGGATGGCAGTAAAACACACACTCATAGATCATTATAATTATAGTTCCAAAAAAACACCACAAATTGCTTTCTTATTGTCTGCTGTCTGCTCTGTTGTCCACAAGTTGCAGACAGTCTCAATGTATGTTTTACGCATGAACAGTTTCTCTCTACAATTACCATGTATGCATGTTCCAACACAATTACTCCAACACGTTTAGAGCATTTGTGAACTGTTGCGCGCGATCTGTAGTGGTAATTTTTTGGGCTAAATGAAAGACTATGAGGGATTATCATCACACTTCAACATCTCAAACATGTAAATGCTGCCTCTTTGCTAGGTCAGCATTGCAAATGAAAATATGTTCTCAGTTGTCTTACCCTGGATAAATAAAAGTTAAATATTTAAGTACAAGATGTTTATACACTACATTACCCTGAAGGCTTAGTGTTGTAGGTGGGAATTTATAAAGACAAATTGATACCTTAAATGATTTAGTACTGTATTTTCCGCACTGTAAGGCGCACCTTCAATGAATGGCATATTTTAAAACTTTGTTCATATATAAGGTGCACCGCATTATAAGGCGCACAGAATAGACGCAACAGTAGAGGCTGGGGTTACGTTATGCATCCATTAGATGGAGCTGTGCTAAAGGGAATGTCAACAAAACAGTCAGATAGGTCAGTCAAACTTTATTAATAGATTACAAACCAAGCGTTCTGACAATTCTGTTCACTCCCAAAATGAATAAACAGCTGTTTTATTATTTTCCCCGAGGTAAAGTCAGTGATGTGGTGTTTTGTTTATCTTTTAACAACAGCAAGGTATAACATGTAGTGCAACATTTATATCACATAGTGAAGGGGAACTTTTCCCTGATTCAATAAATACGTAAAAAACAGTGATACTGTTACGGTAAATCAAACATTAGTGCAATCATAATAAAGTAACACTCGAAATAGTGCAGAGCAATAACAATATATCAATAACTCAACGTTGCTCAAACATTAATATCACACAACACAACACACAAAATAAACATCTAAAGCTCACTTTATTAAGTTATTCCTCATCCACGAATCCCTCGAATTCTTCTTCTTCAGTGTCCGAATTAAACAGTTGGGCGAATACGGCATCCAACATGTCCGGCTCCGTCTCGTCGAAGTCGTCATTAATGGAGTCAGTGTCGCTGCTGCTCTATTCCCGTGTTCTACTGCGTGACTGATCGTCTTAAGTTTAAACTCTGCGTCGTAAGCGTGTCTTTTGATAGGAGCCATTTTGGGGTCTTTACATAAACAAACAAATGGAAATGAAACGGCACGCCTCGTGGAGTCATATATCCCAGCATGCACTGCGCACTTCTTCTTCTACGGGGGAAAATGAAGACGGGGGGAAATGAAACGGCACGCCTCGCGCAGTCATATATCCCTGCATGCGCAACGCGCTTCTTCTTCTACGGGGGAAAATGAAGTCGGCGGCTGCTTACCATAGTTGCGAGTGATTGATTGATTGATTGAAACTTTTACCTGTTGGAGGCTCAATATTGGTCCATATATAAGGCGCACCGGATTATAAGGCGCACTGTCAGCTTTTGACAAAATTGGAGGTTTTTAGGTGCGCCTTATAGTGCGGAAAATACGGTATATAGAAATTCTAAGAAAACAGACCTGTTGCACCACAGGTAAATAAACGTCTCGATTTGCAAACCGGGCAGCACGGTGTAACAGGGGTTAGTGCATGTGCCTCACAATACAAAGGTCTTGAGTTCAATCCCGGGCTCGGGATCTTTCTGTGTGGAGTTTGCATGTTCAGCGTGGGTTCCCTCCGGGTACTCCGGTTTCCTCCCACCTCCAAAAAAAACCATGCACCTGGGCATCATAGGCTTGCCAATCATAGGTTGATTGGCAACACTAAACTGGCCCTAGTGTGTGGATGTGAGTGTGAATGTTGTCTGTCTATCTGTGTTGGCCCTGCGATGAGATGGCGACTTGTCCAAGGTGTACTCCGCCTTCCGCCCGAACGCAGCTGAGATAGGCTCCAGCACACCCCGTGACTCTGAAAGGGACAAGCGGTAGAACATGGATGGATGGATGGATTTGCAAACCACTAAACAGCAAATACATCTTCATGTAGAGGAGAACGGAGTGAGTTGTCACACTTGTTATATCTTGCCACAAGAGAGCACTGTCTTTCAAATTGTGGTATGGAAGTTTACAGAATTGGAATCAGAGCTCAGAATCAGAATCAGCTTTATTGACCAAGTATGTTTAACACACAAGGATTTTGACTGGGTAGACTTCTGTGCTCTCTTTAATCAAGTAAGAAATAAAGAAAAACTCAACAACTCCACGGCGCCATCTTGGTATGACAAACAAGAGGGAAACATTAAAGAAACCTCACCCGCGCAGCTCTATGGAGCTTTTTTGTGTTTCCATCCATCCATCCATTTTCTACCGCTTGTCCCTTTTGGGGTCGCGGGGGGTGCTGGAGCCTAGCTCAGCTACATTCGGGCAGCAGGCGGGGTACACTCTGGACAAGTCGCCACCTCATTGTCATGTCAAAATGTAAACATTCTGGTACTCATTGTTTGTCTTCTTGGCTTTTACACAATGACTTTATAACAATGCAACAAGTGTGAGGGGAAAGCTAACTAGTTTAACATGGTTGTTAGCCTTAAGGCTGGCAAGAAATTCCATTTGGGGTCGGTCGCCACATGTACTCATATAAACAGTTGGTTGGCCCAAAGATGTGTTTATTTATTTTGTGTTAAGATCCATTGTGCTATGTATTTGTCAACGTGTTTTGATTGTGTTAAATGGGTTATTTTGCACACCAAAAATATGAATAACTTATTTCCAATTAATCTGTTTAAGTACAAAACGTACATCAAATTAAAATCAAGATTGGTTAAAAAAATATATTATTAAAGAAAAGTGTGAAAAACATTTTTTTAATGGGGGAGCAAATACAATTTGAGGGGTGGCCGTGTTTAGATAGATAGATAGTACTTTATTGATACCTTCAGGAGGGTTCTCTCAGGAAAATTAAAATTCCAGCAGCAGTGTACAGAATTGAGATAGAATTTTAAAAAGTAAACAATGGAGGTATAAATGGAAATAAAATAGAAAATATAACAATAAGAATAAAAATAAAAAGTAACAATAAGAATACAAGTATAACAGTAAAAATAAGAATATAACAAGAGAAGCTAGGCAGTAGTGACCATGTAATGAAAATAAATTTTTTTTTAGAAAAACTGTGATACGATTATATGAAAAATGTGATGTGCATATTGTACCTTTAAAATGCATTGCACTTGTATTGCTGTTTATTGCACTATTTTTTGTTGCAGGTTATTTCAGTATTATTATTGCTTTCATCTCCTCCCCCCCAGGGAGGAGTTGTACAGTCTGATGGCGTGTGGGACAAAGGAGTTTTTTAGTCTATTAGTCCTGCACTTGGGATGAAGCAGTCTAGCACTGAATAGGCTCCTCTGGCTACTGATAACGGTATGCAGAGGGTGACTGGCATCATTCGTGATGCTCAGCATAGTTTTTCCACAGTCCTCTTCTCTGCCAACGTCACCAGTGAGTCCAGTTTTATTCCCGATCGTAGAGCCGGCCCGCCAGATCAGTTTCTCCAGTCTGGAGCTGTCCTTCTTAGCATTGTTCAATATTGCTAAATGTTACTAAATTGGCCCTAGTGTGTTAATGTGAGTGTGAATGTTGTCTGTCTATCTGTGTTGGCCCTGCGATGAGGTGGCGACTTGTCCAGGGTGTACCCCGCCTTCCGCCTGAATGCAGCTGAGATAGGCTCCAGCACCCGCTCGCAACCCCGAAAGAGACAAGCGATAATGGCTTTTTGCCGATATCCGATATTCAGATATTGTCCAACTCTTTAATTACCAATACCTATATCAACCGATACCGATATCAACCGATATATACAGTCGTGGAATTAACACATTATTATGCCTAATTTGGACAACCAGGTATGGTGAGGATAAGGTACTTTTTAAAAATAATAATAAAATAAAATAAGATAAATAAATTAAAAACATTTTCTTGAATAAAAAAAGTAAAACAATATAAAAACAGTTACATAGAAACTAGTAATTAATGAAAATTTGTAAAATTAACTGTTAAAGGTTAGTACTATTAGTGGACCAGCAGCACGCACAATCATGTGTGCTTACGGACTGTATCCCTTGCAGACTGTATTGATATATATTGATATATAATGTAGGAACCAGAATATTAATAACAGAAAGAAACAACCCTTTTGTGTGAATGAGTGTGAATGGGGGAGGGAGGTTTTTTGGGTTGGTGCACTAATTGTAAGTGTATCCTAGCTGTGTTTTTTATGTTGATTTAATACAAATTAAAAAAAACGACACCGATAATTAAAAAAAAACGATACCGATAATTTCCGATATTACAATTTAACGCATTTATTCTAATTCTAATTTTGATGAAATTAAAGGAAAGCCACAAAATCATTCAACAATCTTCATTTAAAAGCTAATGGCAATTACTACAAAACTGTCCAGTAACATTTGAACAATTGTGTTCCCTGTCGAGATGTTCAACTTCAAGGTTACCGTTGACCGAGGGGCGGATGTGGTCGACTTAATAGGCTTTTAAGTCTAAATACCAAACCGGAAGTTCAGCCTGTGGTTGTCCTCGGTGATTTAACGGTGCTGCGCAACACAGCGACAGGAGAATACCGATTTCTGTCCACTTGGGCCTTTTTTTCTTTTCTTTTCTTTCTCTCGGCTGCGTTTCTCGTCAGCATAGGCGTCGATTAAGCGGGGGCCAAAAACAAACCTAAAACAACATTTTTCTTCGTCCGAGTTGACACGGTGTTTGTTCAGTGCGGTGAAATGAGGCAGGGGGCGGACAGTCGCCAAAGAGACGCTGGGCTCCGGCCAAACATTTCTGCATGTTAGCGCCCATGCGTCCGATTTGCGTCGCATTGCATTTCATGCATCATCTTCTCTAGTCGTTATATTTATATATTTTTTCATCTGTGTGCAAAGTGCACGGTGGATGGAAGATGCAGCTGC
Source organism: Nerophis lumbriciformis (assembly GCF_033978685.3). NCBI lineage: Eukaryota > Metazoa > Chordata > Actinopteri > Syngnathiformes > Syngnathidae > Nerophis > Nerophis lumbriciformis. Next base: position 36,922,765 of record NC_084556.2, read on the forward strand.
TTTGAGGACAACCCCCCTCCTTTCCCCCTCCTCCTCCTCCTCCTCCTCCTCCGTACATCCATCGCTGCCATGACAGGCGGAGGTCTGCTCCCCACCGCGGCTCGGCCGGCTGGAGAAGAGGCGGATTGATTCGGGCCGGTGGATCTGTCCTGCGGATGTCAAACGCGTGAAAACGTTGCTCGGCCACCGCGATTGTCACTCAGGGAAGAACGCCAACATGTCCTCTCGATCTGCATTACCGTCTGGTAACGACAGGAGCACCGGAGACCACGTAAGTGCGGCTGCAGCCTGCATGTCATCATATTATATCTGCTGTGCATTTTTTTTTTTGGCGTGCATGAACAAAACCGGCTAACCTTGAGAGTTCGCGCAGGAGATGGCGTGTGTGCATACAATAAAAGAATGGTATATATGCGCAGAAAGAGAGTCTTAAAAGAAGCCGTCACGTCTTATTTAGAAGGCTGGATGCACATGTGTGATGTCATAATCACCCCCATTTTCCCCCCTCCCCCTTTTTTGCTGCTGCTTCCTCTGTGTGCATGCATGCCTTCTGCACTAATCGGATGGGTGTGGGACAAGTGCACAGGCTAAAACAAACGTATGGAGAATATCTGGCCTGTTCGTACTCTGAATCAGGGTGGGGGGGATTACTGCATGAAATGATGAGTGCAGTCCATTGCTGCGCAGCCTGCTTAGCGCCCAACCCCACAGCCAGTGGGTGTCAGACAACGCCATACATTCATGCATATGAATATCTATCTATCTATTCTATCCATGATTTCTTGTCTTATGACCTATAACTCGGCTCACTTATAAAAAGAGCGGCTCCCCGAATGGCTCCCTCAGATTCATTTGTTCATTAATCTCTCCATTTTTCTAATTGTTAGTGCCACTTTTTATTCTAGTCCGTTGCTTGGTGTTGGTGTCACTTTTTATGCAAATGAGAGTTCACAATAATGAATCTTGTTTTACGTTGGCTTCGAGCCATATGAATCAAGCGCCACTTTTTTATGTTAGTCCATGACTTGGTGTTACACGGAAGTGATTTCCACCAGAAACAATGACGCTCGCCTGGATATGATCGACCCATACGGTTGATCATTTGTGACAAAATCTGTTATTTAGTGTCAAACATTACTCACACTCACACAAAATAAAGTAAGCAAATTATATACAAATAAATTATATCGATAGACAAATTTGCTATTCTCTATATTATATATAGCGATACGTTTTACTCTTATTCTATATTATTTTGAGATATGATGATAAATCTGATTTTGAAAACCAATTTTAGGAATAAAACTAAAACTAATCTTTGCCGAGCAAAAAGGGAAACTATTATGCAAAACCAACTTCTATACCTATCGGTACCTGTTTTTTTGTATTTAGGATGTGCACAAGTACCCAAAATGTGAAATCAAACCATGGAGGCATTGCAGAGATATTTACAAAACAATCTTGCCTTCCTTCATACTTCGTCCAAACAAGCCGTTTGGAATTTGTCCCATTTGTGATGTTTTTGCCATGAGTGATGTCATCGGATATCTCCATATATGGTAAAGGTTTACCCAAAAAAGCTTTGCGCGAGTCCGCCCTTGTAGTCCGACGTCAATAAGTCCCTTCTTTTTCTCTATCCTCTTGGCTCGTGCAAGTGGAGAACGTAATGACCACCACAAAACGGCGCACGGCTTCCCTTCCCAGATGGTCTGTAAAACATAATCTATGGAAAATGTTGACCAAAGACCCACCATTACATGTTATGTAAACCAGGGGTTCTCGACCTTTTTCATCTCAGGACCCAACCTTTCCTTTTATTTTGTTGTAAATGTATTTATTCAAGACATAAACCATAGGCTTAAGTCAGGCTGATTAGAAAATAAGTACTAACCAAATATACTGCATAAGAAGAGACTCATGAAAAAAAAATTGGGCATAGATCCATCCATCCATCCATCTTCTTCCGCTTATCCGAGGTCGGGTCGCGGGGGCAGCAGCTTAAGCAGGGAAGCCCAGACTTCCCTCTCCCCAGCCACTTCGTCCAGCTCCTCCCGGGGGATCCCGAGGCGTTCCCAGGCCAGCCGGGAGACATAGTCTTCCCAGCGTGTCCTGGGTCTTCCCCGTGGCCTCCTACCGGTCGGACGTGCCCGAAACACCTTCCTAGGGAGGCGTTCGGGTGGCATCCTGACCAGATGCCCGAACCACCTCATCTGGCTCCTCCCGATGTGGAGGAGCAGCGGCTTTACTTTGAGCTCCCCCCGAATGACAGAGCTTCTCACCCTATCTCTAAGGGAGAGCCCCGCCACTCGGCGGAGGAAACTCATTTCGGCCGCTTGTACCCGTGATCTTGTCCTTTCGGTCATGACCCAAAGCTCATGACCATAGGTGAGGATGGGAACGTAGATCGACCGGTAAATCGAGAGCTTTGCCTTCCGGCTCAGCTCCTTCTTCACCACAACGGATCGATACAACGTCCGCATTACTGAAGATGCCGCACCGATCCGCCTGTCGATCTCACGATCCACTCTTCCCCCACTCGTGAACAAGACTCCGAGGTACTTGAACTCCTCCACTTGGGGCAAGATCTCCTCCCCAACCCGGAGATGGCACTCCCCCCTTTTCCGGGAGAGAACCATGGACTCGGACTTGGAGGTGCTGATTCCCATCCCAGTCGCTTCACACTCGGCTGCGAACCGATCCAGCGAGAGCTGAAGATCTTGGCCAGAGGAAGCCATCAGGACCACATCATCTGCAAATAGCAGAGACCTAATCCTGCAGCCACCAAACCAGATCCCCTCAACGCCCTGACTGCGTCTAGAAATTCTGGGCATAGATGTTGAGCTCAAATAAATAAACACAAATATTAATGAATATGTTTTTAAACTACACTGTCAATAAAATGAAAGTGCATATGAAAATACATCTTTACCACTTTACTCGTAATTCTATTGCTCATCTTAACTTTAGCTCCAGACTTCTTTTTGTTTGATATTGTCATTACTGCCACAAGTGGTTGAAAGGTGTATTACAACTATACACGGACCACAAAGAGGCGATCGCCGCCCAACAAAGGGCCCCGGCACTATAGTTACGAAACACTGATGTAGACCACAAGGAAGTGTTTTAAATGTAGAAAAATATCATAATATAACCCCCATTAAGGGGAACCACACTTTTTTTTTGCAATTTTGCCTATCGTTCACAATCCTTATGGAAAACCAGAACACATTTTAATGAATTTTTATGCATTCTAATTTCTAACACTAGGCTAGTTATTGGTAGCTAGTAATGCAATCAATCAAAGTTTACTTACATAGGCCTTAATCACAAATGTCTCAAAGGGCTGTTATACATAATTTACGTTCTGTAACCTGTGTTGTAACCGAGCTGTAGCGACATTGTTATTGTATCTCTGAGGAACTGTTTTTCTAGCTTAGTAAAACATCGCCTTGCTAGCAGAGACAGTGGCAGTCTCACATTGGTATGACATCAGCAAGAGGAAAGCTGGCTCCTGCGTCAGCACCTGATTTGCTTTCGACTTTGTAATGCACAACACAATGCGATAGGATTCTGTACTGATTGAAAAACATGAACAATCATAATACGGTATCTGTAAAGTATTAGCCCACATTTCTTGTTTTGTTTGTACACAGCTAGTTTGACAGTGTATGTAGTTGTAGTTGTACTAACAAGCATGATGTGCAGCATGTATCAAGATCAATATTATAGTGATTCACTCGATGGACAGTTGTCCGTTTGGTATAGCTGGCCAGGGACATTTTGTTCCAGTTGATTTTGGGTTGGTGGAAAAAGTTTTTACCACTGTAGGGTTTGTTAGAACAAGCAGTTCATCTCTCGTTATGATTCCGTTTCCTTGAACAGTGTCATCCTCGTCAGATGCAATAATCTTTTCCATTGGTAATAACACTGTGTGCCACTCAGTGCAGCAGAAGCACTCCATTTCTGTCAGCATAGCTTCCCAAGCTCCACATTTACAACCCCAAGTCATGCCGGTCTAGAAATATGGCTATGGAACATGCATCATTTGTGTTGAAATGTGTTATTTAGTTTGACCTGTTTCACACGATTTTATATAATTTAGAACTATTATTTAGAAAAATGTTTTTTAGGAAAATTCAAACCACAAGAACTAAAAACTAAAACTAATCTTTGCTTAGCTTAAAGTACCAGTAGAGTGGAAACACAAGTTGCCTCTACATTGAAGCTATCATCATGTATGTCTGATGCATGACACCGAAAGACTTACAAAGGTTGTAAGTAAATACAAAACTCAAAACCAGTGAAGTTGGCACATTGTGTATACCGTGAATAAAAACAGAATACAATGATTTGCAAATCCTTTTCAACCTATATTCAATTGAATAGACTGCAAAGACAAGATACTTAACGTTCAAACTGGTTATTTTTTGTAAATATTATTTGGTTGTTTTCGTAAATATTAGCTCATTTGGAATTTGTATCAAAAAAGCTGGCACAAGTGGCAAACAATACTGATAAAGTTGAGGAATGCTCATCAAACACTTATTTGCAACATCCCACAGGCGAACAGGCAAATTGGGAACAAGTGGGTGCCATGATTGGGTATAAAAGTAGATTCCATGAAATGCTCAGTCATTCACAAACAAGGATGGGGCGAGGGTCACCACTTTGTGAACAAATACGTGAGCAAATTGTCGAACAGTTTAAGAACAACATTTCTCAACGACCTATTGCAAGGAATTTAGGGATTTCACCATCTATTGTCCGTAATATCATCAAAAGGTTCAGAGAATCTGTAGAAATCACTACACGTAAGCGGCAAGGCCGAAAACCAACATTTAATGCCCGTGACTGTCGATCCCTCAGGTGGTACTGCATGAAAAACCGACATCAGTGTGTAAAGGATATCACCACATGGGCTCAGGAACACTTCAGAAAACCACTGCCAGTAACTACAGTTTGTCGCTACATCTGTAAGTGCAAGTTAAAACTACTATGCAAAGCGAAAGCCATTTATCAACAACACCCAAAAACGCTGCCAGCTTTGCTGGGCCCTAGCTCATCTAAGATGGACTGATGCAAAGTGGAAAAGTGTTCTGTGGTCTGACGAGTCCACATTTCAAATTGTTTTTGGAAACTGTGGACGCCGTGTCCTCCAGACCAAAGATGAAAAGAACCATCCGGACTGCCATAGGCGCGAAGTTCAAAACCAGCATCTGTGATGGTATGGGGTGTATTAGTGCCCAAGGCATGGGTAACTTACACATCTGTGAAGGCACCATTAATGCTGAAAGGTACATACAGGTATTGGAGTAGCATATGTTGCCATCCAAGCAACGTCTTGTTCATGCTTATTTCAGCAAGACAATGCCAAGCCACATTCTGCACGTGTTACAACAGCGTGGCTTCGTAGTAAAAGCGTGCAGGTACTAGACTGGCCTGCCTGTAGTCCAGACCTGTCTTCCACTGAAAATGTTGAACGGACTGTTGAACAACTAAAGCTGTACATCAAGCAGAAATGGGAAAGAATTCCACCTGAAAAGCTTCAAAAATTGGTCTCCTCAGTTCCCAAACTTTTACTGAGTGATGTTAAAAGGAAAGGCCATGTAACAGTGGTAAAAATGCCCCTGTGCCAACTTTTTTGCAATGTGTTGCTGCCATTAAATCTTAAGTTAATGATTATTTGCAAAAATAAAATGTGTTTCTCAGTTTGAACATTAAATATCTTGTCTTTGCAGTGTAATTCAATTGAATATAAGTTGAAAAGGATTTTCAAATCATTGTATTCTGTTTTTATTTACAATTTATGCAATGTGCCAACTTCATTGGTTTTGGGTTTTGTAAATATGATCGAAATAGTATCAATCTCACGTAGATTCCCGAGCCATTTTAAGAGATAATGAGCTAGCCAGTCACGTGATCGCATGGCGTAGAGGTAGGGACTGCAGATCCCTTCCCAACCAACAACAATGCAAATCATGCAGAATTTGTGAGAGCCATCAACGATTACTTTGGAAAAATTATGATCCAGAAACGTATATTGTTGATGCTGAATAGAAGGAGGATGATGTACTAGTTTTAGAAGCTCTGCTAAACAGATCCAGCTTTAGTGAAACACTAAGCATCATGCCGCAGTATTGCTAAGTGCTAAACAAGAAATACAAACTACGAACAAAATAAAACGATAGTTTAGTGTACAATGTCTGCTCTTACTTCGATGACGACTGATAGGATGTCCATATTGTCCGTAATTTGGCTGCTACGTCAGCGTTTCTGTTCTGTTTCGCTGTTCATTGTTTGTCAAATAATGAACGGAATTGTGCCATAAACCTGAATCTATAAGGTATCTACCGTATTTGTCGGAGTATAAGTCGCACCGGAGTTTAAGTCGCACCTGCCGAAAATGCATAATAAAGAAGGAAAAAAACATAAGTCGCACTGGAGTATAAGTCGCATTTTTTGGGGAAATGTATTTGATAAAACCCAACACTAAGAATAGACATTTGAAAGGCAATTTAAAATAAATAAAGAATAGTGAACAACAGGCTGAATAAGTGTACGTTATATGAGGCATAAATAACCAACTGAGAACGTGCCTGGTATGTTAACGTAACATATTATGGTAAGAGTCATTCAAATAACTATAACATATAGAACATGCTATACGTTTACCAAACAATCTGTCACTCCTAATCGCTAAATCCCATGAAATCTTATACGTCTAGTCTCTTACGTGAATGAGCTAAATAATATTATATGATATTTTACGGTAATGTGTTAATAATGTCACACATAAGTCGCTCCTGAGTATAAGTCGCACCCCCGGCCAAACTATGAAAAAAACTGCGACTTATAGTCCGAAAAATACGGTATCTTTTTATATCTTCCCGTTTAGATGAAGAATTAATCATGATCCCTGCAGACACTGTCTTCAGTTGTGTGTTTGTCTCAATATCCATACATTGAATGTCACAGGTGAACAACTTCTAGATTTATGACTAAATCCTCATAATATCCAGATAAGAGACATGATTTATAATCTAGAATAACTGACGAGCCGAGACGCGATAATGCGGGAGCAGCAGGATATCGCAGCCTCACAGTAAGGCAGCAGTGTGTCTGCGTCAGCTCCTATAATAACAACATCGCTAATATTTGGTTAATATTCAGGTCACGATATGTACATAGAGTATTGTTGGCGGGTTTTGGATGGTTATTTAGAGGGATTTGTGGGCGAAATAGGGAGCTCCCAATGACGGACTATTTATGTGTTTACTTATTTACGACTTAGAATGCATAAAAAAAGAAAAACATGTGTTCATGTCTTGTATAGGGACTGTGAATGATAGACAGCACTTCTCTCTCTAATTTTTGCATATTTCCCATATGACTGATCTGATACTATGGTCAGAGTGCAGAAGTGTTACTCCAGTGACGTCAATCTATGGAAATTCCCGAAGATGTTCGGAGCAGAATATTCAAAATGGCTGACTGAATCTGTGGCATTTTGTGATGTTTACGGGACAAGCGGTAGAAAATGGATGGATGGATAGACGCTACTTTCCCATAATTTGCAGATTGTAAACACAATTGAATATGGTTTAATGGATACAATGAATGGGCAGCACGGTGTAGGAGGGGTTAGTGCATGTGCCTCACAATATGAAGGTCCTGGGTTCGATCCTGCACTCGGGATCTTTCTGTGTGGAGTTTGCATGTCCTCCCCGTGACTGCGTGGGTTTCCTCCGGGTACTCCGGCTTCCTCCCACTTCCAAAGACATGCACCTGGGGATAGGTTGATAGGCAACACTAAATTGGCCCTAGTGTTGTCTGTCTATCTGTGTTGGCCCTGTGATGACGTAGCGACTTGCCCGATTGTAGCTGAGATAGGCTCCAGCGCCCCCCGCGACCCCGAAGGGAATAAGCGATAGAAAATGGATGGATGGATACAGTGAAACACAATTAAGCATATAAAGTCAACTTGTTTTCTTGCTCTACTGGTACTTTAAAGCTAACGTTAGCCACTGCGTACGGTAAACGGCAGAACGAAGTATCAAAAAAATTAAATAAAAATAAAAACTTATAGGACATGAAGCCGAAACAGTGCAAATTAGCATTTATGATTATGAATCTTTGCTTATGTGTGCTTTGGTTTATATGAATGAAGTGACACTTTTTATGTTAGTTCATTACATGGAAACAATGACACTTTCCTTTTACAGTATATGATTGACCTATAAAGTGCAACTTCCTGTAATGACATTTCCCTGTCAGGCACTGTAAAATTGGTGATAACTGGCCACAGTGGCGAATTGTCCAGGGTGTACCCCGCCTTCCGCCCGAATGCAGCTGAGATAGGCTCCAGCACCCCCCGCGACCCCGAAAGGGACAAGCGGTAGAAAATGGATGGATGGATTGCCACTTTGTGATTTGAATGACATGTTACTCAGGTAGCTCATTCAATGACATATTCAGCCAAAGACAGGTTAATTGCTAGAAATATTGCTATAGAAGATGCATCATTTGTGTGGAAATGTGTTATTTAGTGTCAAACATTACTCACACGTTCAACAAAACTGTTTTTTTAAAAGTACATTTTATAGAAATTTGTTTTGTACATAGCAATACCATTTACACATTATTGTATATTATTTTGATAAATATGATTAAAAAAAACTATTTATTGTTAGAAATATCACTATGGAACATGCATAATTTGTGACGAAATGTGTTATTTAATGTCAAACGTTACTCACCCTTGTCCAATCAATATGTTATAAATTATAAATATAGATCAATGTTTTTGGGTTAAACGTCATTGGTGTCAATCACTTTTTATTTAATAAAGTCAACCAAATAACATATTTATAACATATTGGACACAGTAATATTTTCCACTAAATAACAAATTTGGGCACAAATCATGCATGTTCCATAGTGATATTTCTAACAATAAACTGGCTTTGCGCTTGAATGCAACATCTGATCTGATTGAGCAAGATGTCATTGAAATCCAAAATTGGCTGATAACCACTAATTTTACCGTCACAAGATGTCATCACAGGAATTTACACTGTATGGGTCAATCATACGGAAAGCGTTATTGTTTCTAGTGGAAATCATTTTAGTTTAATACCAATATAATGTCCAAACTTTCTGACTGGAGGGCCACATTGGGCTAAAATGTGTATATATATATATATATATATATATATATATATATATATATATATATATATATATATATATATATATTAGGGCTGGGTGATATATCGATATGCGCGATATATCGCAGGTTTGTCTCTGTGCGATATAGAAAATTACTATATCGTGATATTCGAGTATGCGTTCTCACGCAGTTGCTTTTAGCTGATGGCATTACACTGCATGCTCTCCTCGCTCTTTCTTGTGTCTCCTTCTCACAGACAGCGCAGCTTCTACATATGTCACATACTGTCACGACATACATCACATACGTATACGCCCTCGCGCAGCAAAGAGGTAGCAGCATGGGTAACGTTAGCTGTGATGCTAGTGGTAATACGAGAGAAAGAAGGTGCGAATCTGGTAACAAATGAAGGAATAATTAATTCCCCCCAAAAATAGCAGGGGGTCCATCGTCTGGCGGTGGTTTGGCTTCAAGTGGGAATATATCGAACAGACAACCGTAATTTGTCAAGTGTGGGGCGAAAGCGTTGCTATAAAAAGTAGCATTACTGCTAATATGTAGCCTCATTTGAAAAGTCACCCGCTCGAGAATGAACAGTGCTTTCTCCGCACGTCAACATCTCCGTTCGGTGCCACACCAACAAAATGCCGAGGCAACCATTTCCACATCAACACCGTGTGAAAAAAAAAAAACGACATAAGGAGATAACGTCCGCTGGAACCTACCACATAGCGAAGGACGTACACGATTTGATTTTCTATTATGCAGCTAATTTTTATTTGACAGTTATTGAAATATCTTGTGTGACATCGTGCACAAAAGTGCACTTTATATGTTTTAAACTATTGTAGTGGCGTTCTGTACAAAAAGTGCATTTTAATTTAGTGTTGTTTTGATTTGTCATCTTGAGGACATCATGCACAAAAGTGCACTAATAGCTTGTTTTAAAAAGTCTCTGACAATCTTGCACGTTCTGTTTTGAAATTAAATGAATGTTTGTGCCACTGCTTAATAACTACAGCTTAATAAATACAGTTTTGGTAAATTGACTTAGTTGTGATTTCCCTCTCTGCATGAAAGTTTAAAAGTAGCATATATTAATGCAGTATGAAGAAGAATGTTTTAATTTAGACACATAGAATCATCATACTGGTGTGATTATATGCATCAAGTGTTCATTCAAGGCTAAGGCAAAATATTGCGATACATATCGTGTAACGCGATATGGCCTAAAAATTTTGAGATATTAAAAAAAGGCCATATCGCCCAGCCCTAATATATATATATATATATATATATATATATATATATATATATATATATATATATATATATAAATATGAATATATATATGAATATTAAGAGTATGTGAAAGTTCAACTCCTACTTTGTTTACTTCTGTGACGACCTCTTTCAAGAAATATCAAGCAGTTTTGCATTTTTCCCATCATGCCTTGCAATGGATTTAAATGGGTGTAATTTTAAATTTTTATTCTGATTGAACGTTATTATGAAAAACACCCTGCCCAGCCAGATTGTTATTTTAACTTGTACCGACTCAAATTGAAGACCTTGGCAGGCCGCACTAGGCCCACAGCCGTATTTGGGACACCCCTGACATAAACCAAAGCAAACCTAAGCTCATTTGCACTTTTTTGTCTTATGTACTGTGATTTTTTTTTAAATACTTTAATCCGCCGTTCATCATTCTTAGTGACTAATTTTACTTTTAAGTTAAAGAAACTTTTCCTGACTTTCCCTAAATTTCATACACCAACATAAGATTAAATCATGCGTAAAAGGAATTGCAATGAACAAAACATATAGTATATAAAATCTATCCATCGATATAATTTAATGTGCATTATCGATCATTCATAATGTCCTACTGGCAAACACTTCTTGCAAGAGCCCACCCCTATCTGTTTGTGAGCAAAGCTTTTAGCATACAGGATTGGTTAAGACATTGTGTGTGTGCGCGCGCGTGTGTGTGTTTACAAGGCGCACGATTGATTATAAATTCCGATCCAGTCTTCCCTTAGCATAATCTGCCTTCATCTCTCCCCGATGACGTGTTGATGACAGTTAAGCAGCAGCGTAAATGTTGTTGCCCCACCCGACACAGGTGAGGCTTGGATAAACAAGTGCTCAGGCCTCCCACTCTGTAAAAAGTCTCCACTCTGCTTTGGATTTGCCACTGTGTGATTGTAGGGACAGGATTCCAAAATAGGCTCTATAGAAAAGGAATGACAATACATGAAGTAAGGACTGTCTGAGGGTTTGCATTAAAGGCGGCTGTGTTTGTAGAGGTGAGTGTGCATGCTTGTATTTGTGTGTATGTGTAGATAGCATGCTGGGGGAGTGGAAGTGTGATGCCTCAGGGCCTAAAACTGGCCAGGGACCACTGTGTCGGCATCTGCTCCATTTTTTACTATATAACCTCCTTTTATTTGTTTGTCTCTGTCCACCTCAACCACTTATCTCCCTGACATCCTGGTTCCTTTGCCTCCTGGTTTTAGCTTTTGTTTACCAGAGGATGTGTCTGACTGTAACATACAACAGTAGACTTTACGTGTGTAATTCCCAACCCCCTTCCCTGTTCTTCTTGGTCTTACTGATTGTTTAAAAAAGAAAACTGCACACGTGTATTTCCCTTTTTGTGCTTTCTAAATAATGAAAAACTGCTCAGGATTTCCCCTACATATACTTGATTGTGGCGGCCTGTCACGATAGAATAGCCGCCACACCTTAAATGAGAGTTGTTTTGTTTTTACGGGAAAACACATTAAAGTAATGTAATATAATGTATGTATATAGTGTAATATATTTCAAAGGGTTCTTATCTTTTTATGGCTGTTAAGTAGAGGAGACACAGACATCAGCATGGATCTCTACGTTAGCTCACTAACTTAAACAACTTACACAAAGTACGTAACATGCACGCAACTGCACCACAGCATACATGTTATTTGCAATCCTTCAACAATTGCTATTTCTTAGGAATCAAAGTGTATATATATATATACAGTGTTTCCCCCAGAAAATGTGTTAGTTAAGGTTGTTTCTCTCCGGCGGACAGACCGGGGAAGGGGATGGGTGGGTGTAAGGATCTAGACTACTTACAGATGTAAAGTATATTGATAAATATTGTAGTAAACATGCCCATAAACAACTTTACATAGTGGACCATTTACATCTGCATTTACTCTTCATATATACAGTATATACATTAGTTTAACCAATTTTTGAACAAATGTAGGCCATTTTTCATTTTGTTGGCACAGTTGGAAAGGATGTGACGTGTCGCGCTGTTATTGTGAACCCCGAAGTGCGTATGTGTGAGAGAAGGTACCTTGACAAGAAGCCATTGTGTTGACGAGAGAAGTCAGACGTGACGGTTGTCAATAAAGAACATGTCTCTCTAGATTCTCACGTTACTGTCTGTCTTTTTTGCAGGGCGTCATTTGATTACAAACTCTCGGTTACACAAACAAGCTTGTTTACCTTTTTGGTTGACAGCACTGATCTCTTTTTTGTACAAACTACCTCTAGTTTGTATTATGTTAGTTCGCGACATAAACGACATCTTGGTCTTCACAGATATTAAAGGGGAACGGCACTTTTTGTGGAATTTTGCCTATTGTTCACAATCATTATGAGAGACAAGAACACTTTTTTTTTTTTTTACGGTTTTAAAGATGATAAACGATTGAAATATGCAGCTCATGAGATTCACCGTTGTAGCCTTCAAAACCCTCTAAAACAAATTTAAAACCCTCCATCAATGTTTTATATACACACTGCAAGTCTCTATATAATGTAGTAACAGACACATTCATAACAATACGTAAAATGTTCAATATTTACCGTATTTTGGTCATTAAAGCATTGCCAGAACTTTTTTCTTCAGCCCATTTATTTCCGTTTCAATAGCAGCGCATTTCCGACTTCTGGCAACAAATGTGTGTTCTTACTTCCGGAAGCAAACACGATTGTTTCCTAATCATGGCAGACTTGGTAACAGGCAACAAAGATGACTATTTTTGGACAAATGAAGATTTACAACCTTATACCTTTGAAGCTAAATATACTGCTGCTTATAGAAAAGAGTACGAAGCAAGCGTGAGAAGTTAGATCAGACGGAAGTAAATATGGAACTTGGAGCCAAGCTATTTCAACATAAATGGATTGCTTACCCATAATCAACAGGAAACGTCCTCGGCCAGCTGGACCAGTTCACTTAAAAGGGGAACTGTACTTTTTCTGGAATTTTGCCTATCATTCACGATTATTATGAAAGACATGACGACAGATGGATTAAAAAAAAATTGCATTCTAAATATTAAATAAACATAAATAAAAGTCTGCCTACAGCTCTTCTATTCCGCCCATAAAATACGACAAATAACCATTCAAAAACCGCCAACAATACTCCCTTTACATTTTACCTGAATATTAACCAAATATTAGTGATATTATTATTATAAACACTAAAGCCGGCGAACTATTTAGAGCAGTGCTGTGATCGCTTTCGGGTGTGCCTATGTTTACATCATCGACTGATCAGCTGCTTCCTCACTTCCTTGCTCCCTATAAGTTTATTCTAGATCATAAATCATGCACCTCACCTGCACAGAACAAGTGTGAGTAGGTACTCCGACTTTGACAGCCATATAGGACCTGGAACTAGCGAGAACGACACAAAAAGCGATCATAAGAAAGTTTGTCGCTGCATCCATCCATCCATTTTCTACCGCTTGTCCCTTTTGGGGTCGCGGGGGGTGCTGGAGGCTATCTCAGCTGCATTCGGGCGGAAGGCGGGGTACACCCTGGACAAGTCGCCACCTCAACGCAGGGCCAACAGAGATAGACAGACAACATTCACACTCACATTCACACACTCGGGCCAACGCTGCAATACTAACTAATTACCTTAGTTTTATCTAAAGTTCTGTCAGAGTTTGTTTTGAGGGGCGCTGAACACACTGCTCTGACTATTATCACGTGTGACGTAATCACTGCCCGTGCAATGCGCGCTAGAGGCGGTCAAAACAAACACTGTTATTAATCTTCATTCATTCATGGTAACGTGATATACCGGTAGTTGTTTTTATAAAGCAATCACATCCATCCATTTTGTACCGCTTGTCCCTATCGGGTTCGCGGGGGGTACTGGAGCCTATTTCAGCTGCATTCGGGCGGAAGGTGGGGTACACCCTGGACAAGTCGCCAGCTCATCACAGGGCCAACACAGTATGAATGCTCTCCATTGTTTCATTACAGCACGTCCGAAAAGGAGTAGGAAGAAGCCAAGCTAATTTAATCCTTGCTACTTTATGTTGTATATTTTTTACATTAGGTTTCCAGTTCATTTTATCATCTCTTATTAAACCCAAAAATGTGTTTTCTTTTACCCTTTCAATGTCTACTCTGTCTATTTGTATTTCTGTTTGACTTTCCCTTCTACTGTCACCAAATAACATTATTTTAGTTTTACTGAGATTCAAAGATAGTCTGTTTTTGTCAAACCATCTTTTTAATTTGTGCATTTCTTCTGTTATTATTTGTATTAGCTTCTGTGTGTTCTCTCCTGAACAAAACACAGTGGTATCATCTGCAAATAATACTAACTTTAAGTCCTTGGTAACTTTACAAATGTCATTTATGTAAAGATTGATTGTTTTGGTTCAATAATTGACTGTAATATTCATTCCTTCGTGTTCGTACTATGCCAGGTAGCTTGTTCTTATACGTTTTGTACCTGTTTTTTGCTTTTGTAGATCTTTGTGTTATAAATGTTCTATATAATGTATTATTTTTGTTGCAAGCATTTTTCAGTCCTTCTGTCATCCATGGTTGATTGTTTTTTTTTTGCTGCTTCTTACTAAGTTGTTTCAATGGACAGTATTTGTCATAAAGCATCTCCATTAGAGATGTCCGATATTATCGGCCGATAAATGCTTTAAAATGTAATATGGGAAATTATCGGTATCGGTTTCAAAAAGTAAAATTAATGACTTTTTAAAACGCCGCTGTACGGAGCGGTACGGGGACGTAAGAAGAAGTATAGAGCAGATGCGTCTCCCAGTCAGCAGCAGTCCCCTCTCCCCTCTCCCACACACAACACAGGAGTGGACGACTGCAGCATGAGAGGTTTACTGGCAACGCTTGAAGACCTCATCAAACCGCCGCGAGCGCAGCATAACAACAACAAGAGTGTGTTGTTGCCGGTGCTGTAGCCGTGGCTAACAAGCCAGCTCGCTCGGTGACTGACTAACGACACCGTGTCTATGGTTTGGGATTATTTTAAAGTGTCTCTGTTGGATAAAAAACTGGCAATTTGCAATGACTGCAACAAGTTGGTTATGCGAGGAGGAACCAAGACGTCTTCCTTTAATACGAGCAATTTGATCTCTCACCTCTTCAAGAATCATAAGGAGATACACGATGAATACAAGCGGAAGATGAATGAAAAGCAAACATCGAAAAAAAGTAGTACCACACAATTGTCGCTTAAAGACTGCGCAGAGGAAAAAACAAAAATACAACAAAAACCACCCCAGGGCGAAAACCCACGTTGTGGTCAGGGACAACGCACGCAGTATGGCAAAGGCTACGGTGGAGTTTGGATGGCGCACACTTTGCAGCTTGCAGTGAACGGAGGTGCCCTGTCTCAACGCAGCATTTCAGAAGCTCTGGCTGACTGCTAGGCCACTTCAAGCACTCACCACTAGCTTGCAGCACATTTGTGTTACTCATACAAATACGTTAGAGCAGGGCAGATTGAGCCCAGTTTATAATTTCCTGTTATACAGTATGCCAGGCAGCCTTGCACTAAAGGAGGACTATGTTATTGTGTACTTTATTACTCTAGTATACTCTGGACTAGGGTTGATGTTTGATAAGAAATTATCGAGTTCGAGCCTATTATCGAATCCTCTTATCGAACCGATTCCTTATCGATTCTCTTATCGAGTCCAGATAGGTTGTTGTATGGAAAAAAACACACAATATTTGGTTTAACAAAAGCTCACTTTTATTATATAAGAAAACAATAAAATCTAATAAATAAATAAATATTGACTGTTACCCCCCCTAAAAAATAAAATAAAATAAATAAATATTGACTGTTGTTACCCAAAGTATATTAAGTGGGATTTTTCAGAAAAACAAATATATGCAGTAACACAAAAACAACCTGTCTCTGTGATCACTATAGGTGTATAAATAATAATATAGTGTTAAATAAAATCAGTCCCTTGGGCACAAAACTGAAAATAATACAGCTCTCCAAAAAGTGCACTTTTACTGCTATTTGACATAACTGTTTGTTATGATGCTTTGACATTTTTGCACTTTATTTATTGAAAGAAAATTCTATGAAGAGAAAAGTTGTTTGCAAATGTGGTAACAATGCTAAAAAATTAAAAGTTAAAGCTAAAAAAAGAAATACACTTTATTGAGTTAACACTACTTACATCATTCAAATCCACTATTCATGGAGTTAAAGCAACTTAAACTGCACGATGTGATCAATTTTAAAACTGCTCAAATTATGTTTAGGGCATCCCAAAACTCTCTACCATCCAATATACAAAACCTATTCCAGGATAGAGATGCTCATCATAGTTACAGTCTAAGAGGAAACAACAAATTATATTTGCCTAAATTTAGAACAACTTTAAAATCAATGTGCATTTCAGTGCGTGGAGTCAGTCTGTGGAACAACTTAGGGGACGAGTTAAAAACCTGTTCTAACATGATTACATTTAAAAGACTGTTTAAAAAAGAAGTACTGAAGAAGTACGAGGAGGAAAGAGAGTGATGCCCTCAGCACAGAGCGATGGGAGAGAGGGGTATGGTCAGAGAGTGTTTGGGCCTGTGTGTGTGTGTGTGTGTGTGTGTGTGTGTGTGTGTGTGTGTGTGTGTGTGTGTGTGTGTGTGTGTGTGTGTGTGTGTGTGTGTGTGTGTGTGTGTGTGTGTGTGTTTTGTCTCGTCTTGTCTTGTTTTATAGTAACAGTGGTACTATTGTATTGTTAGTGTACAGGAGCTTTTCTTGTTTTTGTTTGTATAGTATTGTTCTTGTATTATATTGTTTATGTTAAATGTGGAATGAGTGAGAGGGGTTGGGATATTATAAGCATCTGCTTCATCCAACCCCTTTTCAAGCCTTGCATAAATGTCCCTGCCAAAATGTTTAAAAAAAAAAAAGTGTGTGTTGTTGTACTGTGCAGGTTTGAAATAAATAATTCAATCAAACATTATTTCTTTATAGGGGGAAAGATGTGATGTTATGAGCTCGGCTAAGGAATATAACAACTACACTACCCAGCATGCAACGGGAGTGACGAGCATGCGCGGTAGCCCCGAAAGCTAAGAATGAGGTTATGAGCACGCTGTGAAAGTAAACGTCAAGAACTCAGCCAACACGCCTCGTCTGCATTATTTATAATTAGACAGACAACACATATACAGTGTGATTTTGTTGTGTTTACAAGGAAAGAAAATCAAAAGTTAAAAAAGGGAGATCATGTCATATATGTTGTCTATATATGTACAGTATGTGCTGCGGTTGCTTTAAGAACGTTGCGACAGCTGCCGTAAAGGAGGTGCGTTGCTAGCCTGGTTGCTATGTTTCCGGTTGGTCGTAAAAGTGTTCGTCATGTGTTTGTACCCTGCTCAAATCTCTCAGTAAAGTTATTCATTTGATTATCCCGTTTGTTTTGAACTTTATTACACCTTGGAGCGCTTTTTCCGGTCCATTGTTTTTCCTGCTTTCCCTATCTGCGCCTAATGACTGAGCTACGTGACGTCATTTATGTCTCAAAGGGCATTTCTGGTCGGGACGGGATTCGTTCCCAGGGATTCGATTAAAGAACCAACTCTTTTTCTTTACTACAGTGGTCTTGATAACGGGTACCGGTTCCCAAAAAGGGATTCGAGTCCGAGGAGTCGGTTCTTTTCTTATCGAACAACCGGGAAAACCGGTTTCGAGTATCATCCCTACTCTGGACTGAAGCTGTGTGCCCTCATTGTTTTTGTAGCTGTTGTTTTGAGGCATGTTTAAAAAAAAGTATGCACTTTGTGAAAGTCAAAGTATAGTATTTCCCATAGTTGTAGTGGGTATCAGGATTATCTCAGGGAGTGCATGTCCCAAATTCGAAGCTGCATGTTTAAAAAAATAATGTACTTTGTGACTTCAATAATAAATATGGCAGTGCCATGTTGGCACTTTTTTCCATAACTTGAGTTGATTCATTTTGGAAAATCTTGTTACATTGTTTAATGCATCCAGCGGGGCATCACAACAGAATTAGGCATAATAATGTGTTACCGTCCACAACTGTATATATCGGTATCGGTTGATATCGGAATCTGTAATTAAGAGTTGGACAATATCGGAATATCGGATATCGGTAAAAAAGCCATTATCGGACATCTCTAATCTCCATCCATCCATCCATTGTCTACCGCTTGTCCCAGTTTGGGGTCGCAGCTATCTCAGCTGCTTCGGGCGGAAGGCGGAGTACACCCTGGACAAGTCGCCACACGCATCATCTACATCATTTTCACTGTATACATTGTCCTAACTTTGATTTCTCAGATAATTTTTAAAGCTGTCATACTTTGTTCTGTACATATTCTTCGAAATGTCTTTTTGTCATCAATGTTCCTCTTCTTGTAGTTTCCGTCATAGATTATGAAAACTGGCAGATGATCACTGATGTCGGATATTAGCAGACCACTTGTGGTATTATTATCAAAATCATTAGTAAAAATATTATCAATAAGTGTGGCGCTGTGTCCTGAGATTCTGCTTGGCCTTGTGATTTTAGGATATAAACTCAGGCTATACATTGTGTCAATAAAGTCATCTATGGGATTGTGTTTGTAATTTTTTGACTAATTTCAGTAAAAATTGCCTTAATCCAGTCCTCAAACGTATCAATGTTTGACTTAAGTGATCTATACAACTGATCAGTACGTTTTGTATGTATGGTTATACATTCTAAGATGTTATCAATAGCGAATGGCATATTTTTAACAATTTGTTGTTTAAATTCTTTATCACGTACACAGTTACTCCCCCTCCGTTCTTGTTGGTTCTGTTGATATAAGTTAATTTATATCCTTCCAGGTCAAAATTCATTCCTTTTTTTAGCATCAATCCATGTTTCTGCGATAGCGATAACTTTGAAGGGTTTGTTGAATTGTTCCAAAAAATGCTTCACGTTGTTGTCGTTTCCTGAAGAAGGAGCTGAGCCGGAAGCCAAAGCTGTCAATTTACCTGTCAATCTACGTTCCCATCCTCACCTATGGTCATGAGATTTAGGTTATGACTGAAAGGACAAGATCATGGGTACAAACGGCCGAAATTTTTTTCCTCTGTCGGGTGGCGGGGCTCTCCCTTAGAGATAGGGTGAGAAGCTCTGTCATCCGGTAGGAGCTCAAAGTAAAGCCGCTGCTCCTCCACATCGACAGGAGCCAGATGAGGTGGTTCGAGCATCTGGCCAGGATGCCACCCGGACGCCTCCCTGGGGAGGTGTTTAGGGCACGTCTGACCGGGAGGAGGCCACGGGGAAGACCCAGGACACGTTAGGAAGACTATGTCTCCTGGCTGGCCTGGGAACGCCTTGGGATCCCCCGAGGAGCTGGACGAAGTGGCTGGGGAGAGGGAAGTCTGGGGTTCCCTGCTTAGGCTGCTGCCCCTGCGACCCGACCTCAGATAAGCAAAAGAAAATGGATGGTTGTTGTAGTTTGTATACGAACTTCTGCTGTTTAAATGAACAATTGACAGTTTGTTGTCGATTTTAATGTTTCCGTTCTATTGTTCGTCTGTATAATAAAAACAATTATTCCTGGTATGAAAGAAAAAATTGTATCTGGATCTATATCCTTATCTAATTCCGGACTATTGTGATCTACGCTGCTGAAGGTTTTCAGTTCCATATATTCCCGTTCACCAATCATTTGTGTTGCTCTATAAATGTCTGTAAGTGTAGATAATTGTGCACCTGAGTAAAGATTTACCTGTTCAATAATCCCTTAGACCGTTGTAATTTTGCAGTTGAATGTCAATGTTTGTTTTCCGTCAGACTCCATTATTGTTGTTATTGTTGTTACTGGGAGTTCCGATATTCGTCCAGATCCGTGATGTCTTTGACGACTAGTACTCTTGCTTGAGGACCTCAATTTAGATGTATGTAGATTTTGCAGTTGGCACTTCAAGTTCCTTGAAAATTCCCCCATTTCCTCAAATCGCGTGCTTTCTTGGCAATTTCAGCATTGCGTTTAGTGAGGTGCTCGTTCATGTATACATTTGTGCCCTTCAGCTTTTTTCCCTGTGTCAGCAATGCCATTTTGGATTTCTTGTTGCGAGCTTAATGATGATGACTGGCGTGGTGTTGTTGCTTCTTCTGAAATGCACATTTTAATGGTGTTAATATCGACCTCAATTCCCTTTGATTGCAGAAAGTTGACCACTTGTTGCTTTGTTGAAGCAGCGTCCATGTCATCTGGTTCTCCTCAACTGTGTCTTGTCAACTGCTCTTGCATAGGATCAAGGATTGATGCGTCGCCCTGCAATGACGATGTCATTCTGTTGTGTAAACTGATTCACTTCCTCTTTGATGTTTTCCAAAACACTGATATTCCCCAGATTGGTGATATCTTGTTGTTGTCTAGCATTGAGCTGTTGTCTCAATGCAGCCATTTCCTCCCTGAAGTTCTTCAAATTAGTGTTATTTAGTTGCAACTGTTGCCGCAATACTTCTATCTCCATTTTAATGTTCTCCACAACACTGCTGTTGTCCCAATGGGTGTTGTCTTGCTGTTTGTCATTCGACTGTTAGCGCAATGTTGCATTCTCCTCTTTCGGCTTCTCCACCTCCTGTTTTAATGCTTTGTTGTCTTTACAGATCATCTTAATTTTTTCTCTGAACCTTCTAATGCCATGCCACCCTTCATGGGGCGGCATGGCGTAGTGGGTAGAGCAACCTTGCCGGAAACCTGAGGGTTGCAGGTTCGCTCCCCGCCTCTTACCATCCAGAAATCGCTGCCGTTGTGTCCTTGGGCGGGACACTTCACCCTTTGCCCCCGGTGCCACTCACACCGGTGAATTGAATGATGAATGATAGGTGGTGGTCGGAGGGGCCGTTGGCGCAAATTGCAGCCACGCTTCCGTCAGTCTACCCCAGGGCAGCTGTGGCTATGAAAGTAGCTTACCACCACCAGGTGTGAATGATTGATGGGTTCTATATGTAAAGCGACTTTGGGTACTTAGAAAAGTGCTATATAAATCACAGTTATTATTATTATTATTATTAAATCTCATCATGTCTTTACGATATTCTTTGATAATATGCTCTTGGATGTCTGCAACATCTTTTTGTACACCGTTAATCATCTTTTCCTGGATAATGTCGACGTTGCTTTGTGTCTTATTTGTATGGTTTTGTAGAGTTCTTACTAACTCTTTTAAGTCTGGTTCCACTTCTGGTAACGGTGTATTGCCCCGTTGACGGCTTCTTGTCGTGCTCATGGTTGCCGGGAACGAAGTGAAGCCGTTGGTGTTGTTAGCTTGGTGGTTTTTTTTCTTTTTCTTTCACATATTTTGCACTGGCCAGAGCTGTGTCAGCTTTTCTTGTACATCACTTGTGTGGTCAAAAACGTTTAAAATATGTCCAGCTCTTTCGGTTTTGTTGTTTAGCTTTGAGTTGCTACATTCTTTGTATGTAAAGAAAAGGCAGTCATACTAGCATCTTGCTTCCTCAAAAAGAAAATAGTATATGTGAGGATGATGATGATGTGTTAAAACTTTTTTTTTACACAACTTTGTCTGTTGATAGTTAGCTTGCTAACAAAGACTCTCAGACAGCATTCCTTAGATGTCTGATAGGCCTACGCTTTAAATGCTCCCACATCACAGACGTACTGCCATGAAAATTAAGTTCTGCCTTGATTACAGTGAAATGTTTTCATACTTTACATGTTTTCACCCACGGTGTTGTTACCAGTGGCTGCAGGTATTTTTGCTTTCCTATTGTGGCTGGTCACCGGTCACGCTGACTCAAGCATGTGCATTTCTGTCCGGAAAAAACAAGAGCCATGATATATTGTCGACATAAATTTGCCCACAACAAATTGTATTGTTGATTCTTGTTGACAGTGTCGACGGTTCGTTGCATCCCTATTCTCAACAGGAGGGCACAAGCCCATGTTTAGTACAAAAATGCAAAGATAATATTGTGCTTTTTTTTCTGAAGGAGTTTTTTTTCTTGCATGCCTCCTGCATGGGCTGGGGGCTGTGGGTTTGCTCATTGCTCTTCGTACTCACAGCACACACACCTATAGGACTTTGAGGGATCGACCTGTGGGGAGGCTTTACGGGGGGATGAGGATGCCTCTATGATGCTCCAGTCCTCTGTCTTGTCCCCTGCTCGTCCATCCCTTCATTTTTTTAGACACATACAATTGACAAGAGTTGTCAAAAATACATAAAATGCCCCCCCACCTCCTCAACAAGTACAAATAAAAATACATAATAAAATAAATTAAATAATATAAAATAATAATAATGATAATAATAAAAATAAAGTAAAAATAAATCACATACAGATATTCACATAAAACCACAGGTAGCTGCATTACTGAATGACCTTAGAAATATACAGCAACCAATAAGCACACAAAAAGCTAATCAACCACCCACATTTCAATTGTGTTTCAATCAGGGTTATTTTGGAAACCAGGTTCTTCTGCATATCTCAGAAAGGCACCCCACAGTTCTTGAAACTTGGAGGACCAACCATTCAATGTCAGCATAATTCTCTCCGGTTTTAGAAAATAAAGAACACCTTTAATCCAGCGGGTGTGGCAAGGAGGTGCTGTTGCCTTCCAATTTAACACAATGATTCTTCTAGCCAACAGAGTAGTGAATACTACAAGATTATTTTTGGATTTGTTAAGGGTAAATGATTGTGGTGCTACCCCAAATAGTCCACTTAGAGGATTCGGTCCAATCCTTTTACCAGTAACCACAGACAAAGTGTTAACATTTTTTGTCCGATAGCTCTTCAGGGATGGGCAGAGCCAAAACATATGTACATAATACAGATATGCCATCATATATCTTTGCTAATCAGACCTTGGTATGATAAGTACGATGTATCAGCTTGCATTGAATAAGGCTGTGTCTGGCACAAATGCAATACGTATGAACTCAATTAAGATCTCTGCCCAGACAGACTCATATACCAAATCCACCTCCCCAAGTGACTTTATTGAAGTCAGAGCCTTAGGGCCTAAAAGAAGAATTTGGTTATAAGTAGGTGTAATTGATTATTTTTAAATTGGATGTGGTGTCAAAATCAGATCTAAAACTGTATCAGTCAGTAATTCTGGAAACCTAGGGAAAGCATTGCGAACAAAACTGCGAATCTGTGGATATCTAAAAAAGTGTTGCTTACGGAGCAAGAAATGTATTACAAAGTGTTGCCAATATAAAAATCTTTAATGTTTTTGATCCCCAGACTTGACCATCTAAAAAAGCAATACCTATAAGAGAGGGAGGGAAAGCAGTGATGGGTGCCAGATTGAAAATTGTCTGGAAACCAAATTAGCCCTTAAACTGAACCCAAATCCTAAATGAGGTTTTAACGATTGGATCTTTTGTAAAAGCGAAAGTAGAAAAGTGAATGGGAGAGTGAATGAGAGCCCTAAGAGGTAGTGGTTTAGTTGAGTGAGCCTCCATAATCAGCCATAACAGAGGGAGATCAAATGATTCATGTTGCAGCCAATATTTAAGAATTCTAATGATGGTCGCCCAGTAGTAAGACCTAAAGTTTGTTAGTGCCAGTCCTGATGTTTTGGGTCTCTGCAAATATTGTTTACATAACCTGTGAGTCTTTTTATTCCAAATGAAGTCTAAAATCTGACTATTTATTTTACGAAAGAAGGACTGAGGCAGAACAAGTGGTATACGCTGAAACAGATCGGAAAATCGCGGAAGTACATTAATTTTAACTGAGTTGACACAAGCCACTGTAAATAAATTAAGTAAGGACCAGCATTCAAAATCTCCCTGGATTCTGGACAACAGTGGGACAAAGTTGGCTTTATAAAGCTCTGCAAGCGTATGTGTGATCTGGACACCCAAGTATGTGAAACTTTGCAAGGCAATTTTGAAAGGAAAATTGCGCAGAGGATATTTCTAAGCAGAATAATTTATAGGAAGTATTTCACTCTTTCCCGAGTTCAATTTGTAGCCACACACACGTCCAAAAGCTTGGAGAGTACTTAAGGCAGCCGGGACGGAGACAGAGATGTCCTAGACATTAAGAAGGAGGTTATATGCGTAGAGAAAGATGTTCACTTGCACATTGTGTCTAATATACCTGTAATAAGTGGTAAGGTGCAAAGCGCTATTGATAGAGGCTCAATGGCAAGAGCAAAAAGCAATGGGCTGAGAGGACAGCCCTGCCCCTTAGAACGATTAAGGCAAAAGTATTGGGATTACACATTTATTGTCCTGACCGAGGCCACCGGGACGACGAGAGAAGCTTAACCAATTAAATAAATTTATTACCGAAGGCGAATCTCTCTAGGACATAAAATAGATAGTTCCACTCCGCCCTGTCAAAAGCCTTTTCCGATTTTAGTGATATAACTGAGTGTTGGAAGCAGGCTTTGAAAAGACATTGAAAGTTAAAAAAGGCGTGCCTATTTCTAATGAACCCGGTTTGATCTGCATTAATAATAGAAGGGAGAATACTATCAAAACGTAAAGCTAGCAGTTTAGACAATAATTTATAATCCACATTCAACAGGATAATAGGATGATGAAGTGCACAAAGATGGTTCTTTGTCTTTTTAAAGAGGAGAGAAATTGACGCTTGATTTAGCGTTCGTGGGAGGCGGCCAGATTTAAATGATTCATTGTACATATCCAATAAAGGGGCAAGCTTTTGCGCCTCCTCGACCGGCGTAGGGTTTGTGGGATGATGTTTCTGTGGCCTGCCAATCACGTGCCGGGGCCTCGTTGATGGTGTGAGGGTGTGGCTTTGTCTGTGGGCAGAGTTTTGTGCCTGGGGGATATCAGGCACAGTGGGGTGGCTTCTGTCTCTTTTGGAGTGGTGGTGGGGGACCCTCAGGTCTATGCGGCCGGGCGATGGGTGGAATAGCTGGACGGAGTTGTTGTGGCTGGGGTCATTTTTGTTGTAGTTTTTTTTAGTGTACTCGGGGGTTGGTTGGGCATGCGTCAGGGTCTTTTAGGCGGGTTGTGGTTTTTTTGTTTTGGTGGCTTGGTTGAGTGGTCGCGTGGAAGGGACATTGGGTGTTGTTCTGGCTTCGTGGCAAGAGCAAAAAGCAATGGTTTGTAACATTTTGGAGATTTTTTTTGGTACTTTTCTGTGTATTGGGTGGTCGCTTCCGGTTAGTGTGACGTCACGCGAGTTCGCTTTCTGTTGTTTGGGGTCCGTGTCCATCTATTTCAGTTTGACGCTGTAGGGTTTGTATCAATGGCTTAGTGCATTCTTTTTGTATGGTGTGGTTCGGTTGTATGGGCGGGTTTGGATTGGGGAGTGGCATTTCTTGGTGGGAGGTGGCGTAAATATCTCTTGTTCTCATGTTTTCGTTTGGGCTAGTTAGCGGGCTGGCACTAGTTGGTCTCCATGGTTTTGTTGGCATGTGGTTGTCGGTCGCAGTTTTCGGCCGTTTTGATTTGGTATGGTGGTGCTGGCCGTCAGACGCCTGCCGTTCCTGAGGCTGGTGCGGGCGGGTGGCCTCTATTGTGGTCCGTGGTGTCGCATGCACTTGGCTGTGAGGTGAAGTAAAGTGAATGAAATTTATATAGCACTTTTCTCTAGTGACTCAAAGCGCTTTACATAGTGAAACCCATTATCCAAATTACATTTTAAACCAGTGTGGGTGGCACTGGGAGCAGGTGGGTGAAGTATCTTGCCCGAGGACGCAACGGCTGTGACTAGGATGGCGGAAGCGAGGATCGAACCTGGAACCCTCAAGTTGCTGGCACGGCCACTCTACCAACCAAGCCACGAAGCCCCAACTTCACTTCACTTCACTTCACAGTGTGGAAAATGGACATATTTTGGCTTAAAAACTAACGATAAAGACGAAGCTTTAAACATTGAAACGTGGCTATACAAGAGGTGCTTTAAAACATGGTTAGCTAGCTGCCGGCTAATGTCCATCCGCAGTCGGCAGTGTTGTAGCTACTTCTAAATCACTAACCCTCGCCTTTATGGCGACAAATAATGTTTTTCTTACAAGTATCATCTCTGCAGAACGAGGAATAGCTAAGCATGCTTCACTACACACCGTAGGAGGATATAATAGCTAACCACTAACTGCAACACTTCTGAACGTTAACAAATGCCATATGTTGATCTACATAGTCATCGACTGTAATGAGTACAAGTACAAGAGCCGTATGTAGGCGATACTACGATGATTACATCAATATTTTTTATCGTCACAAAATTTTCATAATTTGTTATTGTTTATAAACTCAGGAAATACATCACTGGACACAGGAGAACTTTAAATGCTGGCTTTTGAACTTTGCACCTCTAACAATCAGGACGGTTATTTTCCTCTTTGGTCCGGAGGACACGACGTCCACATTTTCCCAAAACAATTTGAAATGTGGACTCGTCAGACCACATAACAGTTTTACACTTTGCATCAGTCTATCTTAGATGAGTATGGGCCCAGCGAAGCCGGCAGCGTTTCTGGGTGTTGTTGATAAATGGCTTTCGCTTTGCATAGTAGAGTTTTAACTTGCATTTACAGATGTAGCGACCAACTGTAGTTACTGACAGTGGTTTTCTGAAGTGTTCCTGAGCCCATGTGGTGATATCCTTTAAACACTGATATCGGTTTATGATGCTATTCTGCCTGAGGGATCGAAGGTCCGTAATATCATCGCTTACGTGCAGTGATTTCTCCAGATTCTCTGAACCTTTTGATGATATTACGGACTGTAGATGGTGAAATCCCTAAATTTCTTGTAACAGCTCGTTGAGAAATGTTGTTATTAAACTGTTGGACAATTTGCATTCAACATGCCAACTTCACTGGTTTTGGGGTTTGGGTTGCAGCTTATTATCAATGGGCCAAACCAACTACTGGATAACAGGGATCATTAGGACTCTTTAGGAGTTGGTGGCCCTGGAGGTTCGTGTTCAACTGGCTGCTTTATGTGACATTGTTATTGGCGAAGTGTGACCCTTGTCTTTCTTTTAAGCCCACTCTTTCATTTTTCTTGTAGCATGTATTACTGGGGGCCAGCCGTGCAGACAAGGCTACGAGTCAGTCCAGTCGTTCTCTCGGCGCCCGGTGCAGGAACTCAATCGCCTCCTGCTCTGACGAGCAGCCACACATTGGCAACTATCGTTTACTCAAGACCATCGGCAAAGGAAACTTTGCCAAGGTCAAGTTGGCACGCCACATCCTGACGGGCAAAGAGGTAAGACACACAGTTTAGGAAGAAATATTATTTGCAGTCATGTGATACAAGAAAGTCCATAATTGAGTCCGCATTTCTTTTGATCCGTATTGCAAGAACTAATTATGAATCCCTTTAGCCTTTGTCCAGTCAGTGTAACAATTACTGCATTTTCCGGACTATAAGCAACAACCACAAAATTTTCGAAGACAAAAATATTTTCATATGTTAGCCACATCGGACTTTAAGCCGCAGATATATACCGGTACGTTGTGAAATGAGATACAGTAGTTACATAGAAAGATTTTGTAAATGTTTATTTACATACCTTAATTGTTTCCAAACGGTGCCTTTAACATGGCAGTAAAACAGCTTATCAAACAAAACAGAAAAGTCATTGATATCATTATTCATCCTTTATGAGATAGAAGATATTCCCTTTTTAAATAAGGTTCAAGATTTTTATCAGGATTCCTCTTCCTTGTAATTTGTAAACACTTCAATTTTGAACAGTTTTTAAATTGGATCATTTTAGTACATTGTTTTATTTCTTTGCTTAACCCATTCCATAATTAAGCCATTAGCGAACAATCCATAGATTAGCCGCACCTTTGTATGAACAGCAGCGTTCAAAGTTTGTGGAAAAGAATCGATTTATAGTTTGGAATAAATGATAATCATCAAAGTATGAATATACATACATTATTTATAAACATGATTTTAACTCATCTCAATGTAACATCTTTCATTAGAGGTATAACGGTACGCCATTGTCACAGGTCGGTATGGTTTACAGTTCATTGTGGGTACAATAAGGGAACAAAATGCAAAACATAATCCTCCTACGGTACATAGCTTTTGTGTAAACAGCTTTCACAGTGTTTAGTATTTATTAAGGATGTAATGGTATGAACATTATGTGACCAGAATTATCACGGTTATTATTATTATCACGGTATTGTTGAATGTGTTCAAAAAGTAATAGGTAATGATGTTTACAGTGTCTTGTATTCATGTTAGCGCTTAATAGAGCTAGCGATTAGTGGTGCTATTTTCCAGTTTGTGATTAGTGGCACTAGTCGCCAGCTCAAATTGGCGACACTAGCTCCTAGCAAATAATTAATGGTGCTAGCTGCTAGCTATCGATCAGCGTGTTAGGAAATGAAGCAGTATCAACTTTCTGTGAGTTCATTGACTTGCGGTTATTAACCATACCTTTACGGTAATATTAAGTTAAAAAGGTAATATTAGCAGCGCTAGTATTCATAAATACTGCAAACTTCTGGAAGGTAATTCTCCAATATATTACATTCTCAAATTAAATAAAAAATAATATAAATAATGTTAAAAATGTAGATATAGCACACAGTAAAATTAAAAGATGTGCGGACAACTTTATGCATTGTTTACATTAAAGATGGTGAAAGCAATCAAATGTAGTTCAATATATGCTATTTTTTCTGAACAAAACATCCATATCTTAGATTTGTAATATCAAGTGTAATATTTAATAATATATCTCATTCATAATGAAGTAATGTCATTTTCAGAAATGTTTCAGAGAGGCTTGAATATTCCTGCAAAACGCAGATACGCGCAAAAAAATCCAACTATGCAATGGAATACATCTCTCTACTTTTTCAAAAAGTAGAGGGATTACGTCGTTCGCAATCCCAGACATATCGAACTATTATGCTCCAGGCGCCATTGTACGCAACAACACAGATGAAAACATGGAAAAATATGGATGTCTACAACTTCTTTGTGTGTGACTGGGTCAAGGAAATTGGTATCAAGACTCTATAAATATGCATCGTTTTTGCTTGGGTAAGGTTGCATTTCATGATTTAACTTTGCGTCTACTGCCATGTTAGTTCCTGTTCAATGCGCCGTTTACGAGTAGCGTGTTTTTCCACATCTTTATAAATATATAAATATAAATGTCAACATTGTGTATGTGCTGAAAGCTTCATTCATGATTGCTGCCTTTAGTAAAAGCTTAACTCTTTTAGGTTTTGCTCACATTTGCTTTCTTTTATTTAGACTCGCCGAGTTGGTGCTTTTCGAAACACTTGTAGCAGACATGTGTTTAAGAAATACAAATAATATCAAGATAATACTTAAATGGGAAATAATAAAAATGTTAAAAGTATATCAAACAAACCTTTAACAAAGTGATCACTGCAAACTCCTGCATTCTTCGACTTGAACACTCGAGTCCGACTCCAGTGTGAGCTGAATGCTTTTCTCATTCTTGTTTCGTAAAATCTTGCACTCTTCCGCCCTTTTTGATAGCTTCTAGAGGAACTCTGAAGAAACGCTTATTCTTTTAACGATTTAAACGAATCGTACAGCCGAAAACAACACAAACATAGGGCATTTTGTCTTCGAGAAAGGCTAAATGGCACCGAGTACCTATTGAGAACAGAGCTAGCTTTACCCCCACACATATTTAATGGGCGGGGAAGTGAGGCCAACGTGACGTCCAAAAAATCCAAGCCATCGACCAGCAGTGTGAACATATTGCCTTACTTTATATTGTGTGAGAAATCAGTGTTCCTCTATCGTAAACCAAATGGTCTGTACCAAAAAAAATATAATTACAAATACCTGTACATTCCTAATTTTATTATACTTTGTTTCATGCTTGTCATAGTTGTTTCAACTTAAAACTGAATTATAGAAGAATGACCATAACACTTAAAAATGCAGTAAAACATGCTGTGAGCCTTCAAATGAATGACATAACTAAAGTCAGGCAATACAAGCAGGTGTTTGCACACAGGGACAGAGGGATGATTATATCATGTTACTTATGTCCTAATCAAACATCTGTTTCATTTTTTCCAGGTTGCAATAAAAATCATAGACAAAACTCAGTTGAATCCAACCAGCCTACAGAAGGTGAGTGTTTGAACAGTTTTAACTTTAGAAATGAATGCAAGACCTTCTCAAATTTGGTTTAAACCACTGGATTCATGCATCAATCAGTTTCTTTCGAAAAGTAAACCAACCCGAATAAGCCTTAAACGTTACAGAAATCCAAGGAATATGGGGGTCTAGAACTCCTAAACTTTTCCCTTTACTTCTTTGCAAATAAACTACAATACATTTTAAAGTAGATCAATCCCAACTAATTAGATAATTAATGGTTAGATGTTGAACAATCATTCAGCTAGGAGATCCCAATTTCTAATTTGCCCTTTATTAGAAGATTAGAACATTGTTTTTTTTAAAACACAACTGCTTTAAAAATAATAATATTCACACTCTCTTAACAGCTTGGTGGGAATTTTGCCAGTCTACGCCTATTTTGAACAATCCTGGTTTTCTGCTCAACAAGAAACCATTGAATTTTCCAACATGGCATGATAAGGGAGTTAGATACCTTGAAGATATCAATGGAAACCCTTTTACCTATTTTAAAGACCTAATAACACAGTATGCAATTAATTCTAACAAATTCCTAGAATACATACAGGTCAAATCTGTAATCAGTGCAGTATTCAACAAAACAACATGGGAAATTAATCCCACTGCTGTTAAATTCTTCAAAATATCTGCCCCTAAACCTTTAGCAAAATCATAAGGTGGGACTGGGAGCGGTTTCCTTATGGTGGTGGGGGGGGGGGGCTTGTCGCTGTCGGGCAGCGGTCTGCCCGTGCCCCTCTGGTGCCGGGTCTCCCTGGGCTTCCTCCTTCCTCTGGGGCGTGGAGCGGGGTCTGACCTCGGCCGTCCTGCGCTGCGGCTGTGCGGGCTCGGCTGGCGGTTGGCGGAGGCCGCCTGCCCCCCATGTGGCAGTTGGCGGTGCCTCCCAACTGCCCTGCAGTGCTCCCTCTCTTGTGGAATTGTTTTTTTTTTGTTTATCTGTATGTGTGTGTGTGTGTGTGTGTGTGTGTGTGTGTGTGTGTGTGTGTGTGTGTGTGTGTACTGAACAAAAATATAAATGCAACACTTTTGTTTTTGCTATCATTTTTCATGAGTTGAACTCAAAGATCTAAGATGTTTACTATATACACAAATGGCCTATTCCTCTCAAATATTGTTCACAAATCTGTCTAAATCTGTGTTAATGAGCACTTCTTCTTTGCCAAGATAATCCATCCCACCTCACAGGTGTGGCATATCAAGATGATGTTTCATCAGCATGATTATTGCATAGGTGTGCCTCAGGCTGCACACAATAAAAGGCCACTCTGAAATGTGCAGTTTTTCTTTACTGGGGATCTGTGAGGGTCAGGAAAAAAAAGTCAGTATCTGGTGTGACCACTATTTGCCTCACGCAATGCAACACATTTTCTTCGCATTGAGTTAAACAGGTTGTTGATTGTGGCGTGTGGAATGTTGGTCCACTCCTCTTTAATGGCTGTGCAAAGTTGCTGGATATTGGCAGGAACTGGAACACGCTGTCGTATACGCCGATCCACAACATCCCAAACATGCTCAATGGGTGACATGTCCGGTGAGTATGCTAGCCATTCAAGAACTAGGATGTTTTCAGCTTCCAGGAATTCTGTACAGATCCTTGCAACATGGGGCCGTGCATTGTCATGCTGCAACATGATATGATGGTCTCGGGTGAATGGCACACAACTATGGGCCTCAGGATCTCGTCACGGTATCTCTGTGCATTCCAAATGCTATCAATAAAATGCATTATCCATAACATACGCCTGCCCATACCATGACCCCACCCCCACCATGGACAATTCGATTCACAACGTTGACATCAGAAAACCGCTCTCCCACACGACGTCACACAGGCTGTCTGCCATCTACCTTGAACAGTGAAAACCGGGATTCATCTGTGAAGAGAATACCTCTCCAACGTGCCAGACAGCATTGAATGTGAGCATTTACCCACTCAAGTCGGTTACGACGACGAACTGCAGTCAGGTCGAGACCCCGGTGAGGACGACGAACATACAGATGAGCTTCCCTGAGACGGTTTCTCACAGTTTGTGCAGAAATTCTTTGGTTTTGCAAACCAATTGTTGTAGCAGCTGTCCGGGTGGCTGGTCTCAGACAATCATGGAGGTGCACCTGCTGGATGTGGAGGTCCTGAGCTGATGTAGTTACACGTGGTCTGTGGTTGTGAGGCCGGTTAGATGTACTGCCAGATTATCTGAAACACCTTTGGAGCACATTTAATTCATTGGCAAAAGCTCTGGTGGACAATCCTGCTGTCTGCATGCCAACTGCACGCTCCCTCAAAACTTGCAACATCTGTGGCATTGTGTTGTGTGATAAAACTGCACATTTCAGAGTGGCCTTTTATCGTGGGCAGCCTAAGGCACACCTATGCAATAATCATGCTGTTTAATCAGCATCTTGATGTGCTACACCTGTTAGGTGTGATCGATTATCTTGGCAAAGACAAAATGCTCACTAACACAGATTTATACAAATCTGTGAACAATTTTTGAGAGGAACAGGTTTTTTGTGTGTATAGTATACGTTTTAGATCTTTGAGTTCAACTCATGGAAAATGAGAGCAAAAACAAAAGTGTTGTGTTTATATTTTGTTCAGTGTATGTGCATATATAAATGTATATGGGTGTGTATGTGTATGTATTTGTATGTGTGTATGCATGTAAATACAGTATATACTGTATATATATACATATATAAAGTATATATATGTATATGTATGATGGTATTTATGTTTATGTATGTATGTACATACAGTATGTGTTTTTACAGTATGAGTGTATGTGCATTAGGGTTGTCTATGAATGTTCTCATTCATCCAGGTCATTGTAATTTCAGGGCCTTCAATCAATCACAACTGGACTCTTTGGTTTGTGTTGGAAGATGTTTTGCCTCTCATCCGAGTAGGCTTCATCAGTTTGTGCTCATAGACTTAGATTGGTCAGATATAGTCTGCATTAGGGTTGTACAATATACCGGTACTAACAAAGTACCGCGGTATTAATGATTTAAAAACGGTACTATACTGCTTTTGAAAAATACATCGACATGATGTGCGCCGCAGTGACAATACTGGCACACAAGCCCAGAAGTGGGTAGAGTAGCCAGAAATTGTACTCAAGTAAGAGTACTGTTACTTTAGAGATTTAATACTCAAGTAAAAGTAAGGAGTAGTCACCCAAATATTTACTTGAGTAAAAGTAAAAAGTATGTTGTGAAAAAACTACTCAAGTACTGAGTAACTGATGAGTAACCTGTTCGTTTAATGATGACGGCAACAAATAATGCACAAAAACATAAAAATAGCAATGAGCAAATTCAGAGCCAGGAATACCTCTTAAGCAACTAAAACTTAGACTTAGACTTCCTTTTTATTGTCATTCAAATTTGAACTTTACAGTACAGATAAGAACGAAATTTTGTTACATTAGCTCATGGTAGTGCAGGATAAAAAAGCAATAAGGTGCAGATATAAATAAATAAATAGGTTACTGTACAGATAAATATATTGCACTTTTTCATATGCATCCGCGTTTATGGATGTATGTTATACTGTCTTTTTTATTCCAGCGAGTTAATCCATTTTGGGGGGAGTTGAGGGTATAATTATGATGCGTTCAAGAGCAAACAATAATATATATTAAATAATAATACATTAACATTAAACAAATTAAGGCAAATTGAGCCACAATAACTTAACAGCACCATAGGCTCAGTAGGCAGAGATTACAAAGGAAAATAAAAAGTTAGCCTTTACGCAAACCATAAACTGATAGGTGTGGGCTGCATCTGGAAACACACTGATGTTTCTATGCATGTGTGTGTGTGTGTGTGTGTGTGTGTGTGTGTGTGTGTGTGTGTGTGTGTGTGTGTGTGTGTGTGTGTCTATGAGGCTGCAGTACGTTAATAAATGTCACCACACGATGTACATTTGACAGTGAGTCATAGCAGGGAAGCTAACATCAGCCTATGGTGACAGCCAAAATATCTACTAACGTTACTTACCGCGATGTGCTTTGTTGAGTTCATGTAAGCTTAAGCTTGTTAATCATGTGACCGCCTGGCTCTGTTTGATTGGTGAAACAGAGTCAAACGTCACAAGTGACTGCATGTGATTGGTGAAACGCTGGCATGCGATAGATCCTACTTTGAAGGTCTGTCTGACAAACCAAAACAAACAAAGCGTGCATTAACAGATCGATAAAAATCAGTAGCGAGTAGCGAGCTAAATGTAGATAAATGGAGCGGAGTAAAAGTAGCGTTTCTTCTCTATAAATATACTCAAGTAAAAGTAAAAGTATGTTGCATTAAAACTACTCTTAGAAGTACAATTTATCCCAAAAGTTACTCAAGTAGATGTAACGGAGTAAAAGTAGCACGTAACTACCCACCTCTGCACAAGCCACGGCGCATTTTAGTCAACAAATGCACACGCACTGTCACACAGCACTTGTAAGCAGAAACAATGTGAAGACAGAAGGGGGAGAATGGACGTATTTTAGCTTTAACCTTAACGATAAAGGTGGAGATATGCTCTGTAAGCGTTGCTTTAAAACATAGCTAGCAATGGGCTAATGTCACTCCATAGTGTTTTAGCTAATCCTCACCACCATGGTGACAAATAAACTTAAGATTCTTACAAACATCATGTCTATGAAGGTTCTCATTCATCCAAGTGATTGTAATCTAAAGGGCAGTCAATCGATCGCAACTGGACTGCTTGGTTTGTCTTGGAAGAGGTTTCGCCTCTCATCCGAAAAGGCTTCATCAGTTCATCAGTATCATCCCTGCAGGACGAGGAATAGCTAAACATGCCTCACTACACACCGTAGGAGGATACAATAGCTCACTGCTAACAGCAAGCTAGCGCTCTTTAATGTCAACAAAATGGTGGGTCTACACAGATATTGATTGTAACGATATCAAGTACAAGAGTCGTATCGAGTCGATACTATAATGATTACATCGAGATTTTTTTATCACCACAAAATCTTTTGTCCTTTTTTGCATTTTTATTATGTTTATAAACTCAGGAAATACGTCCCTGGACACATGAGGACTTTAAATATACAGGTAGACTCAAAACAGTGTCTGCAAAACAGTTTAGTTTTTTTAAAACACATTGCCAGTGCTAATCGATTATATTTGCATCTCCTCCTCAGTATTGTGGGTGCTTTAATAATCACCATTAATTGTGCATGTACACAAAGACAGACGCAAAATAAATTGCGCTCTTTATTTTCCTCATTCAAGTAACACAATCGTCTGCGCACAAGCTTAGTAGATCAGCTTGAGTGCTATCAAGTTTGCACATGTTTTAATACATGCAAACCTTTAGTAGATCAGGCCTTTAGCATTTTGAAACGGTTGTATTGTTATTTATATGCCAAAGAATATATTGTGGTATATAGTTAGCGCAAAAGGTGGCAATGTGTGTGTTTCACCCATCTCTACACAGCAGTTGACAATCATTGATTTAAAAAAAAATCTTTATCATAATTGTTTTTGTGCTGGTGTACATTTGCCTTTGTATTGTCATCCCTCGCATGTGTTCTCTCTAGATATGTTATGTATGACAATGTATGTTAGGTAAGTTGAAGACTCTACACTGACTGTACGGCGTGTGATTGCCTGGCAATCAGTCTAGGGTGCAGTGTCGCATTATTTGTGAGCTTTGAGGGATCTAATATGAGAGCTATTTTGGGGGAAAGTAATGGTGTTTGTCAGGTGCGAGGGACTGGTAGCAAGCGGGAGCAGGAGACTTCTGTTTCAGACGTCTTCTATCGTCCCTCTCTTGGCAAATCCCTGCCCTGAGAGGTGCTGTGTGACTCATGTGGGTAACGGTGGTCAGCCGTCCCGCCCCCTTGCACACATTGTTGTTTATGACAAAGGGCCGTAGAGCATGTTTGAATCTCACCAGGGTCTTTCAAAAAGCTGCAGTCAGCATGTTGACTTTTGAATCTGAAAAGCGCTTTGCATGAATGTTGATGGCACATGTATGGTTTATTGCAAAAAAATAAAGACAACTTGAATATGGCACAAAAACACTCAGGAATCAGGAGGTCAACTCAGTCATCAACCTTTCCACAGTACCGGTATGTTGATCAACTCATCAAGTCCTGGTCCATATTGTTCAAGAAAACAGCAACATAATAGCTGTCTTCTTATAGAAAATTAAACATGTACAATGTAAGCTTTAAAATAAATGCATGTCAGTATTTCCTGGATTCGACCACAGAAACTAACAAAATGCACCCATTTATTATTGTTGTATATTGTAAGCTACCAGAATGTACAAAAACTTTATTGTCATTTTAGTCGAGACGCATAACAAAATTATAACAGATAAGACTACCAAATATCATTTGAAGATTCAAAACTTTAATTCCTTGTGGTTAGAGTGTCGGCCCTGAGATCGGTAGGTCGTGAGTTCAAACCCTGGCCGAGTCATAACAAAGACTATAAAAATGGGACCCATTACCTCCCTGTTTGGCACTCAGCATCAACAGTTGGAATTGGGGGTTAAATCACCAAAATGATTCCCGAGCGCTGCCACTGCTGCTGCTCACTGCTCCCCTCACCTCCCAGGGGGTGAACATGGAGATGGGTCAAATGCAGAGGGTAATTTCACCACACCTAGTGTGTGTGTGACTATCAGTGGTACTTTAAC
>NC_084556.2:36965000-37045000 GCF_033978685.3 Nerophis lumbriciformis
GGTTGTTCTTGTTAGACCAGATAAAAATGTTACTTTTTATGGAATCATTTTCATAGAACTAAATTAAGAGCTTCCTCTGGGAAGTAATACCTCAGTCTTGAATAAAATACTTCTGTTGAAAAAATGTAGCATTGCACATTGCATGCAAATGAATAAGGAAAACATTGAGAGGACTATAGTTTGTTTCAGTAAGTGGTTAAACATAGTGTTTTTCATTCACACAACTTGGCGGTGTGCTTTAGTGATCGCTCTATGCATTGTGCTTAGGCTGATGTTTAACCCGTAGTTTGTTTATTGTTGTGTTCTCGTTCGCCTCGTAAACAGTTGTATTTTCCTCACTCGACTGTAAGTTTTCGTTTCAGATGCTGGAATAGGTTTGTTGTGCCGAAGCCTTTTTTAAATAAACTTCGTAGCGTGCAGTCATTTGCTCCGCGCTGTTTACCGCAAAACCAAAGTACGGACAACACTTTTTCAGGGCTGCCAAGTTTCAGAAAATGACAAGACTGAGACATTAGTGTTATGATGCGTTCGAAAATGTTTGCCCTATTTCAACATGGATTTGTACCTTTCGACTGATTGTCCTCACCTCCCGCGTCTTTCACGAACTTATCTGTATCATATTTCCTACACTGTATTAATTCTAGGTGGGGGAAATATTAAAATTTTAGATGCATTGCAATTCGGACATCGGTGATTGGAAAATGTATTAGTAAATGCCAACAATCGATTTTCTATTCACTGTAAATAAAAATATTTCTAAATTTGGCTGGCTGCGGTAAGCCACCTTACCAAGAGATCCTACTGACTGCTTTATTATAGGGCACTTATGTATCAGTTTTATACAGATTTCTATTAATTTAATGAATGCAACGGGAACTAATTCAACTGTTTGTTATTACAAATGCACTGTTTTTAAAAGTTGCAAGTGATCAATGCTTTATTAGTGAAACGAAAATAAATGTGGAACTGCTTTAATATACACAAATTAAAGATGCATCAATAATCGGTTTTTAATTAAATCCAAGCTCTTGAATTGTAATCGTAATCAAATTGTGAGGTGCCCAAAGATTCCCACCTCTAGTATTAAAACATGCTCTATATTTTATATTTGATTATAATAATCATATAGCCCTTTGTTATGTTTCCCTTTTCATTTCAAAGAGCTATTTAGATAACTATGTCATAACCTCAGTCTAGTAACGATATCTTCCTCTTTTCTAGTTCTATTATCTCTTTATTACTCCCACACTCCTCTAGACTTTGTAATACTGCTTACATTGTTTTTCTTTATTCCAATTATCTTGCCTTTTTTTTTATTGGCTTTACCACACATTTACCACACTTCCAGCTTTCTTCATTATAAAGATTTTCAGAACTATTTCATATATTAAATCCTGCCTTGTTTTTGAAAGCTATGTTGTGTTATGCTAATTAAACGCAATGCTGCAAATTGAGCACACAACTTTATTTACTTTATTTTCCTCTGTCCAATTAACTGCAATCTAAATTGCTATTAATTATGTCATAAGACCGATAACTTGTCACTAATTATATTATTCAAAACTACGTTTTCTTTTGGAATAACTGCTGAAGCTCTTACTTTATCATTTATAGTTTTAGATGCATCTGTATATATTTTTACATATTCTGATAACTTTTCTATGTGTACTAACTCAAGTCCTAGTACACCACGTTAACACACTTTGTCGTATGTTCAAAAATTCTTTATTATGGGCAAATACAAGTGTGAGCAATGTTTGTTTGGGTTTTGATTTCAGATGACAAATTTTTTGTTGACACCTGCTTATGTCGGCATCAGTCAGCCTGTCCGAGGGGCATTCTACTGTAGCAGGCTTCTTTCTTTACATGCTATTTGGTTAGAAAAAAAATGGAACAGTAATTCATGAAGAGGAAAAAATGGGTGGTATTTTGCACAGGGGTAAGCAAAAGCTACAGATGGCTAAGTCAAGCTATTATCACGAGCGGGATTTCTTAGAAATGGCAGGAGCAGGTTACATTGTTCTCCACTTATGTCGGAAGAGACTGTACATATGTCCCATTTTAATTATAGCCAGGGATTGCATAATGCGCGTCTTTTCCTGTTAGTCTTCATATATACAGTACCACATACTGTATTTGTTCTCATCAGTGTCCTGTAAACACAGTGCGGGTGATGTCTCAGCACTACATGTCCCAAGATTCACTTTGCGCACAGCTGGTGGAGGCTGAGAAAGATCATGCGCTTAATACCCAGGTTGCTATGGCAACAGTGAAGTTGGCCTTTGCTGGAAGAGAAGATGGCTAGAGATGAAGGAGGAAGAATGGAGGGAGACACGAGAGGGAAAACAAGATAAGGGGAGAAGTGTGAAAAGAATGTAAAAAAACTAAACATGATTATTTTAATCATCCAGTGTATTCTAAGAAAATGAAAAATAGTATTGGAGCAGGAATATCACACACAGTGAAGAATTGTTTTTTCCCCCCCGTTTAGCTGTCGATTCATTACATCTGGGACGGCGTGGCGCAGTTGGTAGAGTGGCCGTGCCAGCAACCTGAGGGTGCCTGATTCGATCCCCACCTTCTACCAACCTCGTCACGTCCATTGTGTCCTTGAGCGAGACACTTCACCCTTGCTCCTGATGGGTCGTGGTTAGGGCCTTGCATGGCAGCTCCGGCCATCAGTTTGTGAATGTGTGTGTGAATGGGTGAATGTGGAAATAGTGTCAACGCGCTTTGAGTACCTTGAAGGTAGAAAAGCGCTATATAAGTATAACTCATTTTACCATTTTTTTATCTGTGTAATGATGTTCCTTTTTTTAAATGAGGAGATTATGTTGTTTAACCACAATTCATAATCTAACAACTATGTTGTTTTATGTTTCCTTGTTCTTCCTTTACATGTTGATATTATTATACTGTACGCTAATCAGCTTTACTGGTTGATAACAGGATGTGTACCACAAGTCAAATTCGGTACTGCAGTGTTTTTTAACCATTGTTTGGCTGGGCACATTGGGACATAAGTACAACAGGAAGACACTTACATGCAATACAGAATTCAGTAGAAGCGAGAAGAACTCTAAGGGGGAATACAAAAGAAGAAGGAACCATGTCACGTATTTGATTAGGACAAACCAGACTAAATAAGACATTGCACCTTATATGTAAACACCCAATAGGATTATGTGACAGCTGCAATGAGGTAGAGTCAGTGAGACATGCAATCATTCATTGTTGGAAATACATTACAGAAGGGAGAAAACTAAGAGAGGACGTTAGAAGACATTCACATAAGGAGGTTACTCTCAAAGTGGTACTAAGCAGCTAACAAAACATTTTAGTGAAGTTTCTAGAAGAGACGTGCTTATGGAATATAATTTAGTATGGGAAGGCATATATGTTTGTATATATGTATGTGGGGGAGGGAAAAGGGAGGGAACTCTGGTTCACACTCCAATACAGGAGGTGCCAGTAATGCACCTTTAACGTTGAGTGCCCTGCCATAAAACAAAAAGAAGAAGAAGAAGTAAGCCCCCAAGAGGGCCGCCAGAAAATATCTGTATGGGCTGCAGCGGTACTCAGTTGTATTACCCTTTTCCACCACTTGTGGCAGTATTGATAATCGCAAACAAACAAGCGGTTGCATTAAGTATTGTGGATCAAATTATCATTATTAACGTTTTGTTTCTTCTTCACAGCTATTTCGAGAGGTACGAATAATGAAAGGCTTGAATCACCCCAACATAGGTAAGAATCAAACAGTCTATTTAGACTACAGACTATTGGTAATGTGCCCATAATCTATCTTTGCCTATTCATTTGAATGTGCTTCTTTTTGGCCTACAGTGCAGCTGTTCGAGGTGATTGAGACGGATAAAACTCTTTACCTTATCATGGAATACGCCAGCGGAGGTGAGTACCTCAACCATCATGTCCATAAATGCTGCTAAATGTTTGGATGATCATTCAAAATAGAGAATTCCAGAAAAATGTTCCGTGTGTTTGCCACCGTTCTCATCTATCTACCCACACTTTTTGGTGAAATTCCATTATAACTACACTGCATGGTGAGGTGAATTTTAGATACTGTGTGTTTGCGGCACTCCTTGGGGGTTGGGCTTGGACAGCATGTACTATAGGACTTGACTAAAAGTGGTGAAAACACGCCCTAAAAAAAGAGACGCCACACGCTTCTCAGGTGGAATTCTTTCCCATTCTTGCTTGATGTACAGCTTAAGTTGTTCAACAGTCCGGGGGTCTCCGTTGTGGTATTTTAGGCTTCATAATGCGCCACACATTTTCAATGGGAGCCAGGTCTGGACTACAGGCAGGCCAGTCTAGTACCCGCACTCTTTTACTATGAAGCCACGTTGATGTAACACGTGGCTTGGCATTGGCTTGCTAAAATAAGCAGGGGCGTCCATGGTAACGTTGCTTGGATGGCAACATATCTTGCTCCAAAACCTGTATGTACCTTTCAGCATTAATGGCGCCTTCACAGATGTGTAAGTTGCCCATGTCTTGGGCACTAATACACCCCTATACCATCACAGATGCTGGCTTTTCAACTTTGCGCCGATAACAATGCGGATGGTTCTTTTCCTCTTTGGTCCGAAGAACACGACGTCCACAGTTTCCAAAAACAATTTGAAATGTGGACTCGTCAGACCACAGAACACTTTTCTACTTTGTATCAGTCCATCTTAGATGAGCTCAGGCCCAGCGAAGTCGACGGCGTTTCTGGGTGTTGTTGATAAAAGGTTTTCGCCTTGCATAGGAGAGTTTTAACTTGCACTTACAGATATAGCGACCAACTGTAGTTACTGACAGTGGGTTTCTGAAGTGTTCCTGAGCCCATGTGGTGATATCCTTTACACACTGATGTCGCTTTTTGATGCAGTACAGCCTGAGGGGTCGAAGGTCACGGGCTTAGCTGCTTACGTGTAGTGATTTCTCCAGATTCTCTGAACCCTATGATGATATTACGGACCGTAGATGGTGAAATCCCTAAATTCCTTGCAATAGCTGGTTGAGAAAGGTTTTTCTTAAACTGTTCAACAATTTGCTCACGCATTTGTTGACAAAGTGGTGACCCTCGCCCCACCCTTGTTTGTGAATGACTGAGCATTTCATGGAATCTACTTTTATACCCAATCATGGCACCCACCTGTTCCCAATTTGCCTGTTCACCTGTGGGATGTTCCAAATAAGTGTTTGATGAGCATTCCTCAATTTATCAGTATTTATTGCCACCTTCTTTGTCACGTGTTGCTGGCATCAAATTCTAAAGTTAATGATTATTTGCAAAAAAAAAAAGAAGTTTATCAGTTTGAACATCAAATATGTTGTCTTTGTAGCATATTCAACTGAATATGGGTTGAAAATGATTTGCAAATCATTGTACTCCGTTTATATTTACATCTAACACAATTTCCCAACTCATATGGAAACGGGGTTTGTATATATACATATATACATTGTCTTTATAATCCGGTTTGTCATTTAACATCAATTAACATTGATGTTCATCAACATTTAACATTGTCACGTTATCGATGGGAAAATTCATTTGTAGACAATATGATTTGCCTGAGCGGCTAGGAGACACCAAGAGTAACAAGCGGTAGAAAATGGATTAGAAAGGAAAGATGAAAAAAAAAAATTTTAAATTTAACTTGGGACTTCCTGTGGGCCGGATTTTGGATGCTGGGGGGCCCGATCCGGCCCGCGGGCCGTAGTTTGGGGACCCCTGCAATAGATGATAAACAGATTGCAGCAGCAGTATTTATGGATCTAACAAATGTATTTGAAACAATTAATCTTACTATCTTAATTAATGCCTTAGAACGTTATGGAATCAGAGGATTGGTTTTGAACTGGAAAATAAGTTACTTGACCAACAGGAAGCAAATTGTGAAAATAGGTGAATGTCAACAGCGCTTTAGATATCTTGCGGCCTACACCAGAGATCAATACTGGGACAAAGATTGTTCAACCTTTATACAAACGACATTTGTATAATTGCCGCTTTGGAAATATTTGTTGTATTCTGGTTTGCGTGAAAACGCCGTGATTGCAGTAATAATTCTCTGTCAACAAATCGAAAGATAAGACCGTGTCTTTCGCCACCTTTGCACACACATTTATCATATTTCTCTTCTTCAAAAGATGGCTCCGTCAAATGAATTAGTTTTTTAAAAAACTGTCCTGTTTTTCACAATCGCAGGTGAAGTGTTTGACTACCTCGTTTCGCATGGAAGAATGAAGGAGGTTGAAGCCAGAGCCAAATTTCGACAGGTATTAAAACAAAATCTTAATATTTCTTGTCATTTTTATTTTTTACATATAATTATTTAGCCTTGTTCTGTCTCTTTGTGTTCACAGATAGTTTCTGCTGTCCACTATTGCCACACAAAGAATATTGTCCACAGAGATTTGAAGGTAAGAAAGATAAGAAGATGTTTTGGGCTTCTTTCAGAAAGAGATGATTAAAGCTAGTTGAAATTATAATCTCAGACTACTCTTAATCAGTGCGTGCGTGCGTGCGTGCGTGTGTGTGTGTGTGTGTGTGTGTGTGTGTGTGTGTGTGTGTGTGTGTGTGAGTGTGTGCATGTGCGTGTGTGTGTGCGTGAGTGCGTGTGTGTGTGTTTTTGTGTTTGTGTGTGTGCGTGTGTTTGTGTGTGTGTGTGCGTGTGTGTGTGTGTGCGTGCATGTGCGAAAAGAACCGAAAGGACCGTGCATGTGCAAAAAGAACCGCATGGCTTCTTAATCACACAGTATGGAGAATTTAAAAACAGGCAAATCCTTGCATGTGTTTTTAAAAAATTAGTTAGGATATAGCACATGCATTAGTCATGTGTGAATGTACAGTGGAACTTATCCATATAGAACCCGTTTATGAAGACCAACTCATCAAATACAGTGGTACTTGATGAGTTCCAGGCTTGTACCTTAAAGGTTTGTTTTTGAGAAAAAGGCGTTGCCGTTTGATATGAATTTAAATCAATTTAATGTGTGCTTAACCCCTCAAAGACAGGACAATTTTAAAGGACCAATATAATGGAAAAAAAGTGACCTCTATATTGAAGCGGAATCCCCCTCAACCCCGGGGCCCCCCCTTAGGATAAGGCAGCCCTGCCTGTAACGTAAATTTTTGCTCACAACCTAAAGCATAACAATTAGCCGAGAGACAGCTAAAATATATTGTTTAGAAAGCCAGTATTAAACATCTCTAGGAGGGCTGCAACTATTGAATATTATAGTAATC
This sequence comes from Nerophis lumbriciformis, assembly GCF_033978685.3. NCBI lineage: Eukaryota > Metazoa > Chordata > Actinopteri > Syngnathiformes > Syngnathidae > Nerophis > Nerophis lumbriciformis. The sequence goes on from NC_084556.2 coordinate 36,972,268, forward strand.
GTATATTCTACTGAAAATTCCTTCGATTAAGCAAGTTACCGATAAAACATATTTTTGTTTGGTTAAAGAGCAATTATAAATACACAAGAAAAAATGAGACATTTAGTAATGAATGACTTTGTTAAAACAAAAAGTTGTCGGTACACAAATGAGTCAGAGCTCATTCATGTGCAGATTTATATATTTGCGTGTGTTCCTCCACTTGAAAAACAGTATCCAATGTACAAATCGTAACACATTTTAACATAAATCACATTCTGTTGGATCATTATTACACCAGAGCAGACCTGGGTGATTATTTTGGGGGCTGCATTGAGAGAAAATAAAAGTGTTCTGGGGCAGGTGTGTAAAAAATTGTGTGTCAGGGCTGTCAAATGATTCAAATATTTAATCGCGATGAATCGCATTTTGTTCATAGTTAATTCAAAATTAATTGCAATTAATCACAGATAGGTATATTTTTTCATCATTAATAAGTGTACCCTAGACAGATCATTTTCGGGGGGGGCTGCTATACCAGCTGTAATCTGTGATATTTCTACCTGAATAAATGCTTCTGATATTATGTACATTACAAGTTGTACAAGTTAATGGCCTTCATATTGCTGCATTAAAATGTTTTAACCTTCTCTATTAATTAATCAAATTTAATATTGAGCTTGCCAATCATTCTGTAATTGAGGACTCGACCAAAACATTTTCTAAAAGAATTTACACAATATTTCAGTCAGCCAGAAAAATCCCTCCCACCCCACCTGTCCTCATATTCCTCAACTGATGTACTAGTATTTCTTTAGGTGCAAATATCACAGAATAACATTACAAAACATCTCTGACAAAGCATGATCGTAATGTACGGCATCTTTATTTTGGTAGTTTTCCCCTAAATTGCCAAAATACCTGTGGCAATGGAGGCGCGGTCAATATGACATCATAGCATGATTTGCTATGATGCATATATTCTTTAAAAAGGCAAAACAATTTGGAATATACATTTAAATCAAATCTAGTATTAACATAAATATTTTTCCCTACATAATATAGTTGTGTTGTATTTTTAAATTGTTGCTGCTTATTGTACAGTGTACTTTGTTGAGAATTTTTTTAGAGATTTCTCCAATCCTTTTAGTCACACTGTCTTTAATAAAAAAGACTGGCAACAAATCTAGCATCTATTTGTGGTGTTATTGGAGACTGTGTTTAAAGACACTGTTTAAATACTGTTGTGCCATGTCCGTGACAAAAAGCGAGAACCTGACGTCACACTTGCTTTGCGTTGCTGGGAGCCTTTCTCTCATTAAACGCCGCCAGTGTCATCTTAAACTGTAAAGATCGATGTCGGGGTATATCTCGAATATATTAAAGTACGTCCACAGCGCAGACACGCTGCCTCCACTCTACTCCATCGCTTATGTCATCGTAACATCGGTTTCGGGAGCACTGTTCCAGTGATTAAAGTACGTCTTTTTCTGGCCAAATTTTTGGTGCATCATTAGTCAATAATGCGCAAGAATAAACTATATATATCCATTCATACTGTAACTACCTGCTGGTGTTAATGTGTATGTTACAGTGTTATGATGGTAATTTTTCCCATGGTCTATGAACACACCGAAGAATGAACAAGTGTTGTGTGTCTAGAAGTGAAGGACAAAGGCAAACGTGTGTGCATGGAGGAAATACTTGTTGGAATTAGGCCCGTTCTTATCTTAAAAATGGCAATAAAAGCTAAAAAGAAAGTCAGATTTTGTTTTCTCCTGGACGCTTCAATATATTACATTACTTTATTTTGCTAGGTGTGGCGGCTAATATGAAGCCGTACATTAAGGAAAAACCCTAAACGTAGTTAAACTGGATGTATAGCATAGCGCTTTTATTTTGAAGCCGTAAAATTGTGTCATTGATTTGAGAAAGTGTCTTGACATGTTTTGATGTCGGATCGACTGTTTGCTATAAAAAAGTATCCTTTCGACATCCTGACGACCGTCTTTCATTTCTGTTTAACTTTTATGTCATCTTACTTACTAAAGCAGTCACAGTAACAACTAAATGTTATGTTATCACTGCACCTTAATACTAATCTGAACACAGAAGTGAAGCATCACCCACCTCTGAACGACGTGTGTAGCAGGCGTTTGCTGCAAGGATGTTGTCTCTTCTCATGGCGAAAAATAGTCCTTTCTTGTTGGGAGAACAACTTGCCATGGCTCTGAACCTGATATTTCCATAACGTAGACTTTCTTTTATCCATTTTTGCTCGCTTGTAGCTCATCAGTAGCAAGTGAACTGCAGCCAGGTACCCCCCACTACGGCAGAATGCCAATCCTAAACCAGGAATACAAATTCTGTATTTCTACAAAATACTAAATCTGGCAAGACACCAACGGGCAATTTTTTTTTTTTTTTTTTTTTTTTTTTTTCAATAAAAGCGTGTTTGTCCTTTTTGTGTTGAGCTGTTTAAAAAGCATAATGTTTAAAACACATTTCATTAAAACAAATTAATTGTCCAGTCATGGTGTTAAAACCTGAAAATTATCTGTCAAGGGTACACTTGTTTATGAGGAAAAATCTATCTGCTATTATCGCGATTAATTGGAAGTTCACTATGAACAAAATGTGATTAATTGTGATTAAATATATTAATCATTTGACAGCCCTGATTAGGTGGCGAGTTGTCCAGTGTGTACCCTACCTACCTCCCGAGTGCAGCTGGTATAGGCTCCAGATCACCCGTGACCCCAAAAGGGCCAAGCGGTAGAAAATGGATGGATGGATAGATATGCTTGGGTCCCTTTTTTCAGAAACACTAATAAAAAAATCCACAATAATGTCTGATAGAATGCTAAAATGACATGACAGACCACCTCAAAAAACAGAATGGATGTTTTTATTTTTCTATTGAATGAGACACCCAGAATATATATAAAAATAAAGAATGTGGGATTTACAATATTAACTCTGAACGATAAAACACTGAATATCAACATTATATGAAAATACAACAAACACAGCAAATAATGAACGCTAAGGATAAAAAACACAGACAATCTGATATGATATCACTTTTCTGCAGAACTTTGTTGTAAAAATTTGCTTCCGTGTCTGGCCTCGACACCCGCGTTTCAGGCTGCATGTATGGATGTATTATTTTTGCAAAATAATTTGCAAAAGCGTATCTCAATCTGTGCGCGTGTAATCCAATTCACATGTCTGTGTACAAATGTGTGTGTCTGTATATCAATCTCTGTGTGTAATCAGATCTTAAAAGTGTATTTTAAGTCATCTGTCCAAATTAAGATTAGTTTATGTGTAAAAAATATCTCTGTGTCTGTATTTCGATTGGCATGTGTGTAAAAAAAAAAAATGTGTGTGTGCGTTTTTAGACATGTTTGAAGCAGGAAACCTCTATTGCTAAGAACAATGGACTTTCCATCACTTTCTGTAAAAATTTTTATGTTTTAGCAGTAACCTAGTGGTCAGAAGTATTTTTGTACTCAAATAAGTTATCATTAATTACATAGCGGCCAAAATGATTGCATTTGCTCCATCGGAGGGTGGGACTCTTCCCCATGGCTTATTACCAGTCCAACATGCCTAAAACCTCTCCAGGGAGGCATCCTGACCAAATGACCGAACCACTTCATCTGGCTCCTCTCAGCTTAATTCCTCCCGAATGGCAGCGCTTCTCACAATCGCCCTATCTCTACAAATGGACGAAAACCAGGTTAACAAACTGTCGTATGTTAAAAAAAAATCCTTCTCTGGTCAAAATCACAACTAAATTTGAAAGCAATGCTAAAGGAAATGAGGACTCACCTATTTCGCCTTTAAATCATTCTTTAAAAAACACACGCCGACAATGCTCCATTTACATGCTGTGACCTGCAAATTATAAGGTATAGCGACATTGTTATTGTAGGAGCTAACACAGAGGAACTACTTCATAGTGATACAAGGCCTTGCTAACAGGGCCTCAGCCTACCACTAAGAGTCAAGAGGTATGCTAGCTTCTGGAATTGCTGCTGCTGCTAAATCACCTTTGAGTTTGGAAAAGTTTGAAACTAATGAATTCCATACGCTACTCGCTACAAATCCGGGGCGACTGAATCACCAAAAATGATTCCCGGGCGCAGCAACCGCTGCTGCCCACTGCTCCCCTCACCTCCCAGGGGGTGATCAAGGGTGATGGGTCAAATGCAGAGAATAATCTCGCCACACCTAGAGTGTGTGTGTGACAATCATTGGTACTTTAACTTTAACTTTATACTGGCTCTCAACTCACTGACAATGCTAGGAAGATGTTTGTATTTTTTATCTGAGGGGTGGGGATTATGCTAAATTTACCAGCTAAACGGGAAGCGTATATTTTGTGCCGAAAGATACAACCATCCCACCAGTCGACATCCCAGTGAGAGCGGACATTGTAAGTGACTGTTTTGTTGGAATTTTGTTGTCTAGTGCTACATGATGGTTTAGTGTTTCACAAAACCAGCAGTATGTTAACAAATTCTTAATCATTGTCCATTCTCCTTATGTATGTGGTCAGAATCATAAGTAAATGTGCCAGGAATGACTAATTTCTGCGATGTCAACAACCCCTTATGTCGAGGTGATTCAGGCTATTCAAGGAATGTCGGCTTAAACGGGTTCCACTATATCTGTTTTAGCCAACCCCTCCTCCTTCCCATATGGCTCAACGTGCTTGCTTTTTTTTCCTCCATTACAATTCCCGTTCTGTCTTCTCTCTTAATCTGATTCCACTTTCCCCTCCCTCATCCTATTATCTTCTCTTTGTTCCCTGAGCATTGCCATTCTCGAGACTTTCTCCTCTCCCACTCCTAACTCCTCTTCCTTTGCATCAATTTACACAGGCGGAGAACCTCCTGCTGGATGCAGACGCCAATATCAAGATTGCCGATTTCGGTTTCAGCAATGAGTTCACTCTGGGCAACAAGCTGGACACGTTCTGTGGCTCACCGCCCTACGCTGCCCCCGAGCTTTTTCAGGGGAAGAAGTATGACGGACCGGAGGTGGATGTGTGGAGTCTCGGAGTTATCCTGTACACGCTGGTCAGCGGCTCCCTGCCTTTTGATGGCCAGAACCTAAAGGCAAGTGGATGGGGAGGGGCGACTGTGGGTCGATCTGTATAGACAAGGGGTAGAATTATGCGTGTAAAGCAAAAGCGGTAACTACAGTAAGGATTTTGTAAGTTTACCCCCTTTTAGTTTTTAGTTTAGTCTTTATTTGAAGGGACAATGCACAGAAACATTAAGCTCAAAGACAGATATGTTCTGTACCAGATTATAGCTAAATAGCAAATTTCCATCTGCAGTTCTGCCCTGGTTACCTAAATTAAAGGGATACACAAATCATGCAATAAAATTATAACAATAAAATCATACTATAGCATGTAATCAAATTAAGAAAAGTCATAAAATGTCCTTTCATTAACACATACTTATAATTCAATGCAACCACACCTCATTTACATCATACCACAGACAATACATGCTCTTGTTCACATCTGTCATCATTTGTAAAACACAACCATGATTTTAACAGACCCACCTCACAGTTTACAACAAAATGCTCTCATGGATGAATATAATATACAAGATAAGAGTAGTGCAATATTTTTGTGGTAGGTTTTTGTGCTATACAGAGTTAGGGATAGACTCATTGGGGCACTCATAAAATGGGCCTCTAGGGGCACTTTCTTCCCAAAAGTATATCACAAAGGAATTGAGGCCTATCTTTTTTTGCTGAAAAAAGGCCATGGACTTAGGAAAGGACCCCAAAAGGTCCCTAATGTACATAGAGTGTCTGAGAGCCGGGCCGGGGCACCTTTGGGTGCATTCACGCAACCCCATTTATCATTAGGGCCACTTCAGACCTCGTAGATATTTAGAAAATCTAATTGATTAAGGTTAGGGTTGAGGGAAAAATAGAAAAAAGCGACCTTCTAACCCAACTGTGAGAGAGAAATATAAATTAAAAAACACAAAAAGAGTGTCCATGTAAACAATGGCTTTGTAATTTTGATCAACCAAGGTTTAGATCACAGTGGAGAAATGTTGCACATATAAACACAGCTGTATTGACTATGATTTGAAACGACTCGAAAATATCGAGACTTCACTCAACTTGTCTTGACTCTATACTTGGGATTAAAGACCTGAGACTTACATAAGACTTGCAAAAACACTGATTTACTCACGCATGCGGGTTTCTGCTACTGGTATGATGAGAGCTAAATGCAATTTTTAAGTTGGAAAGACAGCTGATTGATGTGAGAGTGGAATGATTAGACATCGATGAACCAATAAGGATGTTAGTTAGTTTACCAGAAAAGCCCTCATGTCTTTAAAATAGCTTTACACATCAAGGTGATTTCCTCAGGCTGCAATTTAGGCCCCATACTGCCTGTGAGTTCCTTACAGTGCGTTGACACCAGTTTTGGTTGCACTAGCAACCAGACACAATGTCTATCCACTCCTCTGCTAGATGCACAGTAAAAACTTCCTAATAAAAAGCTTGCTGTTCGTCTTAGGTTTTCAGCAACAAATCTTTAAATAATCCTTAAAGCTCTTGGCTTCAAGCCCTCATCTTCCCAGGCAATGAATCACGTAGCAGCAGAGGGGGAAGAAAATGTGGACAAACTCTCCTTTTCTCAGCGCTTTTACTTTGTTACTCAGTATTTTATTTTGATATTCTTGTGTGGTTGCGCGTGTGTGTGTGTTTGTGTGCGTGCGTGTATATATATATATATATGTATATATATATATATATATATATATATATATATATATATATATATATATATATATATATATATATATATATATATACCGTATATATATATTTCTATACATATTTATTTTATTATTTTATTTATTTTATTTATTTTGATATTTTTAATTAATTTGTTAATTTATTTATATTTTATTGTCATTATTTTGTTTTGTTTTTCCAAACTCTAAATATGATAATACCCTTACACTATTGAACAAAGCCTAAACCAAAGATCAGCGCCTCCAGGACAGATACATGGACTTTTTTTGTGATTCTTGAATTTGCGGTAGCTTAATCAGAAAGTTGTGGAAAAAGTTGGAATTTTTGGGGGAGGGGCCATACTTTTTTCAATAACATTGACTCAAATTGTGATTTTATGAATTTTTCAATCAATGTTTTAGGTGTTGATTGTAAGCTTAACCTAAAAAAGCATACGATTTCAACAAAAATTGAAAAACATATACTGTATAGATGTTTTACTCATTGTTTACTGCACAGATTTAAAAGTAGAAACTAGATGGCAGTAAAAGCATATACTCAGAGCTCGTTGTCAAAGTATTGTATTGTTTTAAATATAACTAATAATAGTAGTAATTCATTATAATTACAGAAACCCAACCCAAGGCTTCTTTATCACAGACATTTTTAAGACATGTTTAAGTTTATTTTACATTTGAAAAGTGTTTGTCCATCTTTAACATTAATTTATGTACCGACACATTTACCCTCGCACGTAAAGAGCATTTGAGAACGATATATTGTATTGAAAACGATATATTGCCGTAATTTTTGTTGGTAAATGAGAAACGATGACAGATTATCATTGTACTTCAACATCTCAAACATGTAAATGTGGCCTCTTTGCTAGGTCATCATTAAACATGAGAATATGTTCTTAATTGCCTTACCCTTGTTAAATAAAGTCCAGATAATTGTATGTAAACTAGGGAGTCACGACGCCGGTGTATTGCCAAATGTTTTCATTATACCCAGAAGGCTTAGCGCTTTATACAGGAATAGGAACCAGATCTGAGCTGTGCGGGAGGTCAACAGTTATACCGTTTGAGCAATAAGGAGTTGATATATTGTTACATGTTGTTGTTCATGCTTCATCTACACAAGAAACACACTTACGTTTTGGTTAGACAGTTGACCTGTGCATTTGAGCGCCACTCAGAGACAAATTTGGTTGGCGAAAATTAGGCTGATTTGCCAAACTATGTGGGCATAGTTGCGAGGCCGTGTATAATTTGCAGGTATTGGTTGAATTTGCGTGAATTGGTAGGATTGCAACATTATGATGTCCTGGAGGGACTGAAAGATGACTCATATAAATAACAGGACTGAATGTAACAGGAATGAGTGTTTAGCATAGAATTAGCAAAGACATGAAATATAGCCACATGGCATTTACGCTTATTGCATGTTGACACTGAGCACATTTAAGTGATCAAGAAAAGTATATTATAAATAAACAAAATAGATCATATATTAATATAGGTAATAGGACTGTGATGATAATTCAGCCCCACACACTTGTCATAGTTGAAATATCATCAAATATACAGAAAACTAAATGAGTGAAGTTACTTTTGGCCTTTCAATGATCCTTTGGACTATGTGACTTGTGGAATATTGCACATTTTTCTGAGGGGGTAATGTGTTTGGGTAACAGGACTGAGTGACAACCCTAGAACATGACTGAAGTGGAATTTTAACTAATGTGTTTTGTGTTTTTGTTGTTAAAAACAGTAGGTAACACAAATATGGAAAAAATATATAACATTTCTAAAAGATTTATATATTATATTTCTTGGTAAATTTTAAGAAACAGAGACAGGCAAAAGATGCAATTTTTCCTTTTTTTTTTTTTTTTTTTTTTTTTAATGTCCTGTCCAGCTTCTCAGGCAAATCATATAGTTGATGTAGATGCCCATGTCGGCTGTTCAGATTTACTTTACAAAAGAGAAGTGTAGGATACTTCTCTTGTTGCCTTATTTGTATTTGACTTTATTAAATGTATTTATATTATCATTTAGTGCAGCCGGGCCGGAGCAGGAGGGGATAGAAAGAGAAAAAAAAAGAAGACAGAGGGGGAAATTGTGGGGACAAGAGGGGGATTAGACAGAGAGACAAAAACAACAACAGCAAACAACAACAACAACAACAATAGAGCAACATCAGCAAATATGACATGTACAAATATGATGGTAAAAGTAATAGCAAATAAGCAGTTAGCGAAAAATAAAAAATAATACAGAAATAACAATGAGCATTATTACACTACAAATGGATCAATACAAATACCAATAGAAATAGCGCTATTGATAATGAACAATACCAATAATTTACCTTTATTATCAACAATACAGTTGTTTAAATGCAACAATACATATACGTAATGATAACTTGAGATACGAAAGAATGCAGAAAAATGGAGGGGGAGAAAGAGAAGCAACCTACATTAACCTTGTAGATTGTTATAGTCACAATAGGTTAAGCTTTGTCAGTGTGCCATGTGTTACACCCAGTTTACCCTAGGGCAACAACGTTAATATATGTTTGATGAAACGTGATTATTTCCATATTTTTTTAATTAAATTTGCATTTAGATCAATGTTACTGAGATTGTGCTTAATATTTTTTGGTTATTTACAGTAAAATTTATCGTGCATTTATACATTTTATTACATGGTAGAAAATCAATGGAAAGGTCCATTTATGTCCCACTGAAGCTTGAAAATGTTCAGCATGTGTAACTTGGCCAACAGGAGCTGAGGGAGCGTGTGCTGAGGGGAAAGTACCGTGTGCCCTTTTACATGTCCACAGACTGTGAAGGCATCCTTCGCCGATTCCTGGTGCTCAATCCCTCCAAACGCTGCACCCTAGAGGTGAGGAAGACCACAAATAGACAGTAGACAGTTTGTCTCGTGTATGATTCAAACCAAGCTGACATTATTCTACCATATTCATTGCACTTCTACATTTTTTATATTTTTATATATTTGCACATTGTTTTTCTAGCATGCACACATCGCACTGTATGGAATGGCCTCAATCTCGTTACCTTGCGTAATGACAATAAAGCTGATTCTGATTCTTCTTAGTATTCTTGCCGAGTGTATACTGCTTATCAAAGTGTACATTTTTAAATTGCTTTTTTCATTGTTTATCCATCCACCTTCTGCCGCTTATCTGAGGTTGGGTCGCGGGGGAAGCAGCCTAAGCAGAGAAGCCCATACTTCCTTCTCCCAAGCCCCTTTGTCTAGGTCCTCCCAGGGGATCCCGAGGCATTCCCAGGCCAGCTGGGAGACATAGTCTGCCCAGCGTGTCCTGGGTCTTCCCCGTAGCCTCGTACCGGCCAGACGTGCCCTAAACACCTCCACAAAGAGTCGTCAGGGTGGCCGGTAGACCGGTTTGGAAAACTCCCATGCAACCTCGAGGACCCTGCCGAGAGTAAAAAGGTGGTCTACAGTTCCACGGCCAAGAGGAAAACCACACTGTTGCTCCTGAATCCATGGTCCGACTATCCGGCGTAGTTGAAGCACACGCTCCGGTTCCCCTTCTTAAAGAGAAGAACCACCACCCCGGTCTGCAAATCCAGAGGCACTGCCCCCAACGTTTCATCAACCAAGACAGCCCAACAGCATCCAAAGTCTTAAAGAACTCCGGGCGGATCTCATGCACCCCTCGGGGCAAAACCACCGAGGGGTGGGCTCTCCAGAAATGGGAGAGCCCACAACATATTCTCCAGGCACTGCTTCTTCATAGGAAGACGTGTAGGTGGGATTGAGGAGGTCCTCGAAGGATTTCCCCCACCGATCCCCAACATCCCTAATTGAGGTCAGCAGCACACTATACCCACCATACATGGTGTTGACAGTGGTGTTGACATGGATGGTGGTCCAGAATCGTTTCGAAGCCGTCCGGAAGTTGGTTTCCATGGCTTTACCAAACTCCTCTCATGTTCAGGTTTTTGCCTCTATGGCCGCCAAAGCCACACGCCACTTGGCCTCTCAGTACCTTTCCACTGCCTCCGGAGTCCCATGAGCTAAAAGGACCCTATAGGACTCCTTCTTCAGCTTGATGGCATCGAACATCAGCGGGTTCTGGGATTACCGCCACAACAGGCACCAACCACCTTGTGACCACAGCTCCGATCGGCTGGCTTGACAATAGAGGCACGGAACACTGTCCACTCGGACTCAATGTCCAGCGCCTCCCTCGTGACATGTTTGAAGTTCTTATGGAGGTGGGAATTGAAACTCTCTCTGACGGGAGACTGTCCTAGACACTCCCAGCAGACCCTCACAATGCGTTTGGGTCTGCCAGATCTGACCGGAATCCTCCCCCACCATCAGAGCCAACTCACCACAAGGTGGTGATTGGTTGAAAACTTCAGATCGGACTGCCAAGGGCCCTGCCTCCTATGAGTAGTGAGCCCATTAGAGGGGGCACCTGGTCATTCGGCTCCACCTCAAGGCCTGGCTCCAGAGGGGGGCCCGGGCGAGGGAATTCTGGATCCTTGTTTGTGTCTTTTCATAGAAGTCTTTGAGGTGCTCTTTGTCTGGTCCCCCACTTAGGATCTATATGTCTTGGGAGGGCATAGAAGCCCCAAGGACAATATAGCTCCTAGGATCATTGGGACACTCAAACTCCTCAACCACGATAATGTGGCAGCTCATGGTATTTTGCTTTATTATTATGTTCTTTTTTTTTAGCTGTGCTTAAATTATTATTGTCCTTTACACTGTATTGCTGCTACTTGAGCATTAACTACCCTGAGAGAACGCTTAAGGGATCAATTCCGTTCTATCTAATCAAATCCAATCTACTCTACGTCTTTACAGCAAGTCATGAAGGACAAGTGGATAAATTCAGGGTATGAGGGTGAGGACCTAAAGCCCCATATAGAACCCGTTGAGGACTACAGCGACGCCGCCCGCATCGGTGAGTCAACCAGGCCAGTGTCAATGTGGCTTCTATGGCGGCTGTACTGGGGATTGTATTGCTGACAGAACATAATCAATGTTGTCTCCACCCAAGATGATTTATATGTCTTTGTACTGTTTGTGTGCCTTAGAGGTGATGGTCGGCATGGGCTTCACCCCTGAGGAAATCAAGGACTCTCTGCTCAATCAGAAATACAATGAAGTCACAGCCACATACTTACTGCTGGGCCGCAAAGGCGACGTGAGTTATATACATTTACACCCCAAAAATTATTCTTATACTATTATGTCCTCTCCAGTGGACAATTTGCTTTTCTCCTGTCAGAGTTACCATTTTGGAAAAAAATAGCCCTGTTATGCAAACCACAAATGTCCACTAAAAGGGTGCTGGGGAATGATTCATGTCAGTTTTTCAGGTGATCTGATCATCTGCAGACGGTTCACCACTCATGTGAGCTCTATTACAGCGACTGTGTGGAAACTATGTCCTTGTATTTAAAGTTTGTTTTATACATTTTTATTAGTTACACTTATTAAAGGATTAATTAAAGCAACATCATATACATCTATATAATATAAATTTATAAATAACAGGGCTAATGTCAGCAAATACATTAAAAACATATACAACTTGCTACAACATGTTATGTTTAGTTGGAAGTGGAATTCATGTCACTATTTACAGCGTGCAGTATAAGTGTGGTCATGTTACTGCCAAGCTCTGTTTGATTGGTGAAATGGAGTCAAACATCACTGATTCTTATGTTGGATTGATGAAACAGAGTCATGTGACAATGCCCACTAGAAAAGGTCTCTAAAACGAGCCAAAATCATGTGTCTTTGCCGTCGACAAGTCACCACCTCATCGCAGGGCCAACACAAATAGACAGACAAGCATTCACATTGACACACTGGGGCCAATTTAATGATGCCAATCATCCCCAAGTGCATGTCTTTGGAGGTGGGAGGAAGCCGGAGTACCCAGAGAGAACCCCAGCAGTCCCAGGTAGAACATGCAAACTCCAAACAGAAAAACCCCAAGCCTGAAAGTCGAACTCAGGACCTTCTCGCTGTGAGGCAAGAGTGCTCACTGCGCCATCAAGCCGATACCTAATGTCAAATACTCCACTTTAAAACAAATAATCAGAAAATATTGTATTTTTTTTTTTTCCTGTGATAAAAATATGTTTTTGTTGGGTTTTTTTTGTTTTACAAGAAGAGGATAAAAAATTAAAGACATTAAAAATAAAAATTTTAAAACATAATATATATGGATAAGTCTGAAGCTCTTAAAGTTAAAAAAAAAAAATCATATAAGACTTATTTATAACACTTATGAGTTAATGATAATATTAAGTTTTTTTTTTTTACAAAAACAAAAAATACTGTACTTATCTTAAATCGTTATGTATATAAGTTGTTAACAAATTTTAAGCTTTGAAATTTTAAAAATATATATGTATAGCACTTTTTGCAGCGCGTCCATTTTTCATCGCTTTGGAGGCTCAACATAGTTTTAAATTAGGTATACTCAAGGGTTAAGTAAATATAATGGATTAAATGTGCGTGTGCAGAGGGGTCGTTACTGCTATCTTGTTGGTTGCAAAAATAAATGATAAATAAATGGGTTATACTTGTATAGCGCTTTTCTACCTTCAAGGTACTCAAAGCGCTTTGACAGTATTACCACATTCACCCATTCACACACACATTCACACACTGATGGCGGGAGCTGCCATGCAAGGCGCTAACCAGTAGCCATCAGGAGCAAGGGGTGAAGTGTCTTGCTCAAGGACACAACAGACGTGACTAGGATGGTAGAAGGTGGGGATTAAACCCCAGTAACCAGCAACCCTCCGATTGCTGGCACAGCCACTCTACCAACTTCGCCACGCCGCCCCATAAAAAATAAAATGAAGTCGTTCTGCAAGGCAAGGCTGTCATCTTTTCCACGAGTCAAGTCAGTCTGCATCACAGACGCTGCCGGTGGTCATACAGCCGTTTAGCTGGTTAGGTTACAGTGACTGAAATAAGTATTTGATCCCTTGCTTATGCCCCCTTACAAAGAAACCAACAACTATCATTGTTTTGTTACTGTAGGTTGAGAAGTTGTGTCCAAACTTTACACAAGTAAACTGTTTTGCTTCCACATTGTTTTTTTGCCAACTTTTTTTGTTTTTATTATTATCATGAGATCCCACACTAAAATCTCAGAATTGATTTTGGTCATTCAAGGACCTTTCTTTCAAATGTATGTATTTCACATCATTTAAGGAGGGCAGCGAGGCCCGTTCAGCCAGTACGCTGTCCTTGGCAAGAGTGAGACCCAGTCCTATTACCAACGGAACCAACAAACACTCTTCAACAACGGGCTCTTCATCCTCTTCCACCTCCTCCTCACATAGCAAGACACAGCGCAGTGCCTCCACTTACCACCGGCAGCGACGACATAGCGACTTCTGTGAGTATCTACTCTTAACGTCCGACTTTTAAAGGTCTTACAGTTACAGTGGTTCCTCGGCCCACTTTTTTGAATGATTTTGTTTTCAACTAAAATTTTCTTCAAAATGTTGTCATTTATATGTATTTCACATCGTTTTCTGCATGAAAAACTATAATTGTTCTCTATAAATGTGTTTGGTGTTCATATTTTTGGTGTACGGAATGGATAAATAGAATTTACATATTTTCTTATGGGGAAAAATAGCTATGTTTTCACACAATATGATTTTGGACCTTTCGGAACAGAATACCAATGAAAATCAAGGTACCACTGTAATGCTGTTCACATAGAATATTGCTTTTTTGTTGTTGTGCTTATCGCTTTAATAGCATCCCTGTGAGACAAAATGGTCTACCAAACACAAAATCACTGATTTATGATACAATAGAACCCACTTATGTTGACAACCAGTCTATGTGGCTATGTGGTTTTATTGATGAAAAATGCCTGTTTAAATTGATGTCAACATACATGTTTGACCACTTTTGTCGGCACCAAATTCGAGACCAAAGGCGTTATTTTGTAGGAAAAATGGGTCCATTTATGTCAGCATATGTTGTTGTATTGTTAACTTTATCATCATCGTTGACAACAGTGACATAACCGCTCGCTAGTTACACAGCATTAAACCCTGCAAATTCAGTGAGGACTTTCTGTTCAGTCCAAAATAAACTTAATAACCGGTATGGCAGTATTAACCTGAATTCTATCACAAAAATGCATCCATTTATAATTTTTTATAGATTGTTAGCTCCTGGAAGAAAGTTTTATTCTCACTGTGGTCAAGACATACAACACAAATAACACAAAATTATTACAGCAGCTGTTAGATAAGAATATAAAAGTATCACATTATGTCCATTATCCAGTCCAAGGGTCATCAACATTAACTGGTTCTTCTGTAACTATTCCCCTCACAAAGATCTAACCAGCCTTACTATCAACATTTTTAGAGGTGTCTTAATATATCAATAAAACAAGTATTAAAATATATCGGCTTACATCTATTCTAAAATCTTCGACTCGCACGACGGCAATTACTGGCATATTGCAGGTCAGGAACTAAAACACAAAACACAGGCGAACACCAACAAACGCAAAATAAGGCACAGATATAAGCACTCTGATTCAAGTAGGCCTGCAGCTGGACAGCCAGTTAACATCTAAATGGCATCCAATAAACACACAAGGTTGGTCTTTTCTTGTATTTTAGCCAAGTAATTTAGAAAATGTGAACATGGTAGGAGCTAGCAGCTACACAACAGCTAAGCAGACAATTCCACACAAGCTACACACACAAAATAAGTGTCCTAAATTGAACGATATTGCAGCCTCAAACACAAAATGTGTCAGTACAAACACGCATCAAATATTTATAGTTGCATATTACTTGTAGATAAAAAGCCTCGAAGGCAGAAGCTTATCAGAAGGTATCCAGTAACAAACGTATTCGCATCATTTAACTTACTGCATCTACTACTACTGTATGCTAAATGAATTATTGTGGCCATGAGGTGTAGCCAAAAAAACTATTACCACTCCTCTTCAACTTAATTAGGGATGGCATGAGTTCCATACTCTTTATAAGAAATAGGTTAGTGCTATTCATACCTACCATTGTTCTTTGTTTGACTAATTTCTCTTGATTAAGCCATTAAGATGTTATGGTTTGTAAAGCCCTTTGAGGCAGTTGTCTTTAAGAGCTATATGAATAAATTGTGCTTGTGATTGATTGACTTTCTAGCATTCTACACTACAAAATAATACAAATATGTCTGATTCGTGTGGATATCGTATTGGATCAATATCAGTATTGGCCAATTGTCAGGACCCCAGTAGTCGTATCATATCAGAAGTGACATCCCTAGTAATTTTCCCTACTTTGAGATGTATCAATATTACAACATTGTTTTATTTTATGGTGCCTGGACTCCTTTTATAGGCAACTGTAGGCTGCTGATGCAGAATACTCCTTATATGCGTCCCTGTATGTCTGTGCACTGCTGTCCTCCACAACAAAGGCGGCCCCTCCATGCCCGTCATGCACCCCAAACGGAGCCCCACGAGCACAGGCGAGAGGGAGCTGCGAGAGGGACGAATGCCTTCGCGTAAAGCTAGTTGCAGCGTGATGGGAAGCCACAGCCTCCCTCCGTCCAGCCCAATGGTCAGCAGCGCCAACAACCCCAACAAGTCAGAGATCCCAGACCGCCGCAAAGACATGACCGCCACCACAGTAAGTATTTTTTTGTTTCCTTTTTAATTAAACACAGTAAATTTTATACCATAGGATACAATAAGTATGTGCCCCCATGCAAGGGTATAAACTGTTCATAAGTTCATGGTTAGCTTATTTTAATAGATTCCCAAATAGATAACAAAATTCATACAAGCGACACACTGACTACTCTAAATTATATCTGAGTATTATGCGTTAAGAAGATATGCTATAATAGGATAAAATAAAGTCCACTACAAAAAATGTGCAATGTATATCATTACTTGACACGTGTGACCGAGTATTTGCTTCTCACTTTAAAGAACAACATCCCTGGAAGCGCCATGACCCGCCGGAATACATACGTTTGCACGGATCGTTCAGGTGCTGACAGACACTCTCTCCTGCAGAATGGCAAAGACAACAGGTAACACTTTGTTGGTGGTCTTTCAATCTTAATCTTAGTTTGCACTGTCATTAGGGATGGGTACCGAATTCAATACTTTTATAGGTACTGACCAAATTCCGTTGGTACTACAGGGTGCCGATTCACCTAAAATCTAAAGGTACCATAATCTTGTACCTTCCTTGCACGTGGCATCACGTCCGGTTGCAGATTTGGCACCGGTTCAAGCACTTGGCATGAAAAGCATAGTTATATCTATGGGGGAAACAGGCAATCAAGATCTCCGAGCGCACTCAGTCAAAATGTCTTAGCGTAATGTTAAAATTTTCCATTCCAACAAAGCAAGACGGTGCTTGAAAGTAGAGTAAGGCTACATTTATTAAAATGTGCTAGCTCGATGCTAATTAAATTGGATATGCCATACACATGCTATCTATTAGCATGTTTAGGAAATTTCAACACCTCCAAATGTGGTAATCCAAACTGTAACGAGGATGTACGTTACAACAGCTTCTGTGTAATAAGCAGGGGTTGGGCATTTTTTTTAATTCAGGTTCCCACCAATTATTGATTCTCGATTCTGATTTGTTTAAGAGACAAGGTAAAATATGTACTATGTTCACAGGGCTATTTTCAACCAGTATACAAATATCAACCCTTTCAACTTGAATATATGTTAAGAAGTTTCTTTCCACAGGAGTACACATTCACAAAGTTTTGCTTATTTGTGAAAACATCATACAACATTTACAAATATCCTGGTGTTTATGTGTTAGTGTTAAGGATGTTCCAATCAGGGTTTTATGCTGCCGATTCCGATGATCCCTGAATGAAAATGGCCAATATCGATCACATGTATGAACTGTAAATTTCAATATTTATATTATATTACATAAATATTACTATTATTGTATTTATGGTTTGTGCTATTGACAGTATAACAATATCAACACAATATTTAAAGTAGTTTCTTTTTTTCTCTTATTACACACAATTGTTTGATCACAACAAAGTCAATAGTACATAATAACTAAACAAAAACAAAATATTACACAAATCTGATTGAACTGTGAAAATCCTTAGTTGAAGACAGCCCTAGCGTTAGCGCAGGTGATTAATAACAAAAATAAGCATATTAATCATGTACGAACACAGCTAAATCCCACAATTTGTGCTTTCTCTTAATTAACTGCAGCTCTTTGAGCCACCGCTTGCCTGCAGCCTCTCCCTCCACACTCAGCATTTCCGGGGCCGGAGCTGCATCTTCCTCCTCTTCTTCAGACCGGTGCCGCCTGACCCGGGGTTCCACAATCCGCAGCACCTTTCACGGGGGGCAGCTGAGGGACCGTGGCCCTCCCATCTACTCGGCTCCGCCCACTTCACCCACCCTGTCCCACCATGATGCCAGCCCGTTGCCCCATGCTCGCACCAGGGCGACGTCCAACCTCTTCACCAAGCTGACCTCCAAACTCACTCGCAGGTAGCTTGCGTGGTGACATCATGACGACATAGACTCTTGACGTGTTTGACATGATTTTATCTTCGGAAAACCAATACTGTATTTAATGTCTAGTGTTGATATATTTTCACATGCGATCAGTCCGGGAATATCACATCGAGATATTTAAAATCAATGAAGTTCTGTTTTACAAAGGTCACATAAGTTCCTGTTAAACAGCATAAAACCTACAAAAATCTGGTTCTAATTTAGTAAGCTAAATATTTTTAACCAAAGAGAAACCATGTCTATTTTCTCATCGTATTCTCTGCTCTCTGAAACAGTAATCAATTTTCTTTCGTGCTAAACTACTTTGATTATGCAGTAATGAAGTAAGGAAAAGGGGTTCAAATAAATAAAGAACGAAAGAAATTGGTTTTATCATTTTAATTAAATAAAAGGTATGTAATTACATAAATAAATAGAAATAAATTAATAAAGTAAGTACATCAAATAAAATAAAAAAAAGAAGTAAAAACTGACAGAAACATTGTCTGATATACAGGGTGTGCCTAAAGACTGGACATACACACAATATACATACATTACATAAAAGATAATTATTAGAAAATATTAATAAAAATGTATTATTTGAAGATATAGTCATCCATCGCCACATCAAGCTTTGTAATTTGAGGCTTCACTCTATCACAATTTTTTAAAGCATATTCTGTGTATATTTGGCCTAAATTAAGCATTTTCAAGTTAAATGAAATAATTAAATGAACTAAGAATATCAATACTACAGTAGCATTGGCCATTAGATGAGACCAAACCAATCAAGAGTGCGCTGTTCATGTATTGTGGCCACTGATTGGCTAAACCAAAGGCAGCATCGAGTCCCGACTTTTTGGGTATAAAGGTGTGATTGTTATTTTATGTCTTGAGTGCTCTCATAATGTTAAAAACTGGATTTAGAAGGGTGTTTTTTATACTATAGCAATTAAAAGATTAGATTTCTATTTTAATAATTCCTACTTCATAGAAATGATTTTGCCACGGTCTGGCCCAGAACCAATTAAACGGATGAACCAGGGGTTTAATCTATTTAAAATTTAAAATTGATACATTTTAAAATAAATACAATCACTTAAAATTAAATATATTAAAATAAATAACTAAAAAATGTTGTTATTTCATATTGTTTATTTGAATTATGTGTGACTTTCATAATAATTTTGTTATATACGCATTTCTGCCGACATGTCCAGACTGGACTTATGTGTTAACAATTTCCGAGTTCCTGAATCTTTCACTGAAAAATAACACATTTGTCAGTTATTTAAAATGAATTTGGAGGTTTGTTCCAAATGTAACTTTGTAATAATACCATGCAACAGTGTGAAAGGGTCTTCTGTTCAACTTGAGTTCAAGCGTTCTCAGTGCTTATTAGAATGTTTATTCATATTGTAAGTGCGTCTGTGGCCTGGGATTATTGTCTGTTCCCCTCTTCCTCGCAGTCGTCATAATCACATATGACTAATCTAATCAAACCTCAGCTTTATCCTTGCCACTCAGTTCCTGTGCCACGCTCTCCTCCACCACTTGCTCTCCGGCAATTCAATTATTGCTCTTGTATCTCCTGACACCCACCCCCATCCCCCCACGCCCAACCACCACTCTTACCCCATATTCCCTTTCTTTCTTCTCCATTGTATCTTATTCTGCTGTCCTACTGTCATGGCACCAGGGTCAACCTTGACCCGTCCAAGCGCCAGGGCTCAAACAAATCAGTGTCGGGTTGCACTCTACCCCAAGGATCAAAAACCGTTAGTAAGTTCCAGTGTGTCTTATTTCTTGTGTGCCTGCGATGCTTCATCATCTGCTTGGTCACACGGGAGTTATGTCAGTCTGTGAACACTTTACTTTTTTTCATCCGTCTGTCTACTAATTTTTGCTCATCTTTATGATTTTATTTATTATATTATTTCTGTCCTTTTTTGCACACTTTTGGTTTCAAGCATGTTTTAAGTTCCTTTTGTGTATTGTTGTCGACTGTCAAGACAATGCCAATATGAGTTTTCACACTTCTATCATTCAATTTCTACATGTCTACTCTGGTATCACTGAGCACTTAAAGGGAAACTGTACTTTTGGGGGAATTTTGCCTATAACAATCATTATGAAAGACATGACGATGGATGTTAATTTTTTTTTAAATTCTAAATATTGAATAAATGCGATCAAAAGTCTGCTTAGAACAGAGCCGAGGGGAGCCGCTCAATTCTTCTATAAGCCCCTAAAAAACATCCAAACGTCTCCATTAAGGTATTATATACATGATGTAAGTCTACATGTAATGTAGTAACGGGCAAATTTATAATAATATTTATTTTGGGGTATTTGTATAATTTTTAGCATACGCAGCACATTAATTTAAAAAACGCATCACAAAGTTTGCTTTTTTTTCTTCATCACTAATTATTACTCACTGGAGACTTTATGAGAGCCAACAAACATAATTAAACATCACTTACTGTATAAAGTATGCTGTTATAAGGATGTTGACTGCTAGGATGTTTGTATATTCCCATTTAGATGAAGAATGACTCAATCCTCCTAAAGAAACAATGGGTATGGGGGGGACCAAGCTTCTTTTTGTGTCGTTCTCGCCAGTTCCGGGTCCTAAATAGCTGTCAAAGTTTACCAACTTGTCAGAGTATGTCCTCAGTCATCTACTTTCCAGGTGATTTATGAACTACAGTAAACTTCCAAGGAGCAGGGAAGCGAGGAAATAGCAGAGCACTCGATGATGTAAACATAGGGACAAACGGTAGTGATCACATCGCCGCTAAAAATAGTTTGTCTGCGTTAATGCTTATAATAACAATATCACTAATACTTGATCAATATTCAAGTCTCGAAATGTAAATGGAGTATTGTTGGCATGATTTCAATGGTTATTTATCTGAGTATTATGAGCGGAATAGAGGATCTCCCATTGGTTCCGCTGTAAGAGGACTTTTTTTTACGTTTATTTAATATTTAGAGTGCATTAAAAAAATCCATCTGTTGTCATGTCTTTCATAATGATTGTAAACGATAAGCAAAATTCCAAAAAAGGTGCAGTTCCCCTTTAACATATAATACTGTGCAAAATGAAAACCTGTGACGGCCTTGGCTAGGTTTTTGGACTCCGACGCAGTAACAAGAGTTGTGTGGTGCAAAAACAATGTACAAGATAAATTGAAAAAATACTCAAGGCTACAACAGAAAGGTCGATCTCTAAGAATAAAGTAAAACAAATGGAAAGAAAAGGCTACAAAAGGAAGCCAAGCTTAATGATAATAATAAATATTAAAGCTGAGAGCATCCAGAAAGTTAACGCAAATTAGTGAGAACACCAGTATCTTGAGTTTAAAAGATACCAAGCAGAATTTTCTCATTCGAGTTTCGTGTTGCTTAGGTGAGTCATCCAAGGCCCCACCCATATCTTATCGCACCAAATCCAATTCATTATTGGCCATCTGTTTAGTATCTCTGATCTGATCTAGTTTCCAAATAACGGACCAATACAGAGGATGCATCACTACAGACGATCAAATCTTCCCTCACTCATGAACAAGACCCCAAGTTACTTTAACTACTCCATCCGAGGCAGGATTCCATCCCCAACCAAGGGAAGGCATCCCTTTTCCAGGTGAGTACCATGGACTCGGACTTGGGAGTGCTGATTTTAATCCCAATTGCGTCACACTCGACTGCGAACCGATCCAGTGAGAGCTGAGGATCAGGGCCCGATGAAGCAAGCAGGACCACATCATCTGCAGAGGCCCAATCCGGCAGCCACCAAACCGGATTCCCTCAACGCCCTGACTGTGCCCAGAAATCCTGCCCATAAAAGTTGTGAACAGCATCGTGACAAAAGGCAGCCCTGGCGAAGTCTACTAGAAGTCACTAGTCACTAGAAATGGATCCAACTTACTGCTAGCAATGCTCTGATGCTGGCAATACAGGGAAAATCAGGTGGTCCCGGAGCACTCCCCACAACATTTCCAGAGGAACAAAATGCCTTTGAGTCCAAAAACACATGTAGACTGGGTGTGCAAACCCTCATGCACCCACGAGGACCTTGCCAAGAGTATACATAGAGCTTGTCTACAGTTCCACGACCAGGATGAAAACCTCACTGCTCCTCCTAAAGTCAAAGTACAAGTATCCCGCACATTCCCCTCTCCAGTACTTCTGTTGATAGACCTTATTGGGAAGGCTGAATAGTGTAATCCCTAATAGTTGAAACACAATCTTCCGGTCCACCTCCTTGAAAAGGGAAACTAACACCTTAGTCTGCCAGTCCAGAGGCACCACTCCCGATGTTCACTCGATGTTGTCAACCATGATAGCCCAACAGTATCTAGAACCTTAAGGAATTCCAGGCGGTCCTCATCTACTCGGGGCCCCTGCTACCAATAAGCTTTTGGACTACCTCGGAGAACCCACTGTAGAGGTGGGAGGTATTGAAAGTATTCCTTCCACCTCTCCACAACATCCCAAGTTGAGGTCAGCAGCACACCATTCCCATCTCCACATTGTTGACATTGCTCGGCTTCCCCCTCCTGAAACGGCGGATGGTGGTGCTGAGTCTTTTCGAAAGTGTACTGAAGTTGTTTTCCATGGCTTCTCCAAACTCCTCCCACTTGCCTTGGCAACCACCAACGCCTCACACTGCTTGGCCTGTCGATACCTGTCAGCTGCCTCCGGAGTCTAATGGGCTAAAAAGACCCGATAGGACTACTTATTCAGCTGATTACGAATACATTTGAACAAAACAGACATCTTGGCTTTTGTTTATAGAAGACGAAGTAAATTAGTGCACTATCAAAAAACATATCTCAGTATAAATGAGTTACGTTTTTTTTCCAATGTACCACAAGCCAATAAAAAGCTAGCTGGACCATAATTGAGGCACAGCCCTGGTCTACCTTGTGTTCACTGTTGCCAGAGAGTTTTCATGTGGTCAATGACTTTACAGTCACTAAATGTGTATTATCTATTACAATTGCAATGTGCACGGTGTACAACACAGAGCCATCAATGCATGTTTTAGTTTGAAGTGAGGTAGGCTTGAAGGTGACTGTTGTGCATACTGTATATCCTGCTTGTTGTGGGTGCTGTTGCTTGTTTGGTACGTTGTATAATCTGAAAAACTTGCTGCTCTTTGGAATACTGCTAATATCGTCTCTGTCCTTCAGGGTCACAAATGAATCTGAGGGAATCAGGAGATTTGCGGTCACAAGGTCAGTGCCTTTCACAGCTGGAGGTCTTGTGACCGTACAACACAGTCGCAGCCAGATTTGTCAACAGTTTCCATTCGTCTACCTTCCCCAGTTGCCATCTACCTGGGTATCAAAAAGCGCCCGAGTCCCGGGCCGTCGGACGTGGCTGGGATCTGAGAGGAAGTGGGCGACGGGACCCTGCGGAGGTGGTACTTGCTCTGCGGGAGGCAGCGCTCGGATGTGGCTGCCAGGTACACCACGCCGGCCCTTTTCTGCTGTCCTGCACCCATGGCGCGGCGGGGGGCTGCGTGGCTTTCGAGGCGGAGGTGTGCCACCTTTCCACGGGCGCCTCCGGGACTTCTAACGGTGTGCGCTACACGCGACTCTGGGGGGCACCTCTAGCTTTTCGGGACGTCGCCACTCAAATATCCAAGGATCTTGAACTTTAAACGGAGAGTGTATGTGTGCGTGTGCGTGTGTGAGTGTTTGTGTCTGTGTGATTGTGAAAAGGCAAGGGGGCTGGACAATTTTGAAATAGTGGCGCAGACGGGGCAAGGGGCTGGACCCAAAAGAAAAGACTTACTGTCTCGTTCACCACGAACCCACACACAGATGCGCACACAAACCAGACCCTTAAAGACACACAAACACACACTGAGGCGCCCCTCCAACCCTATTCGCCCCTGCACCACCCCCTTCATCACCCAGTCACCCTACAAAGCTCAGCCATCCTCGCTGAGACGCTTTCACCCACTGGACCTGGATCTGACTGAATCTAGTTAAATATTTTTTACTACTACTCTAGCCATAATAATAATATTTTGATTTTTTAAATTGATTGCTCTGATGGTTGTTTTTATCCGCTGTTATTTTTAATAGTGAAGAAAAACATTCATTTTTTTGTGTTGACCTGACTATACCATACACTCTTTTTTTTAACCCATAAGAACCGAGACCCATTTGTGCTTCAAGTAAAAGTATATTTAAAATATGCCACATACCAAGTGGAACATAACAGATTTTTGTACTTTGTGTTGACGCAAATAACATTTACAACATAAGACGACCAACTCATCAAGTCCTTGGCCACCATGTTTTCTTATAATCAAAAAGTCGACATACAGTGTTCCCTCACCACGCTGCGGTTAACTTACTACGGTCTCAGTGCATTGCGGATTATAAAATTGTAAATAGGTATTTTTATATTTTTATTGTATTATTTTACGGCGCCAGCTCAAGCTATCTTGCCCACGTGAAAACGTACACGGCGCATTATTGTCTGATGGAGACCGACCACAGCACTGTGTTCTGTATATCCTCACACTACTGGCTGATGGCGACCAACCATAGCACTGTGTTGGATTCTGATTGGCTCAGTAACTGTTGCATCAATCTCCTCCGTTAGCAGTGTTGCTTCGTCGTGCGTTTGTGAAATTCAATGAAAAATGTTTTTTGTTTCCCTTCGATGTCGCCCAAGCTTTGGCCAGCTTGGCTGCCATTGGCCTAAATTAGGTTTAATGGATCGATCTTCAATTCCTTACATAAAGGAGAAAAAAAGACAGCAGTCAGTCTGTCTTATAACAAGACTGCAAAGAGGGTGTTAAATTAAGGCCATTAGTCATTCATCATCAGCTAACTATCATCGACCTTTACCGGTGACTTCCATAGAGAATGTCTATGTAAAAATCGTGTCGGTTTAAAAGTGGTAAAAATGGTGTGGCAAAGGGTATTAACAGTGTGGGAAAGATTTGTAAGAGGGTGTGTAAGGGTTTATGAAGGCCTAAAATGCAAACAGTATTAATATCAATCATAGCATCTTCTACTTTGCATAAATTGACCTACCAAAAGGAGGTCGGGAACATAACTCCCGCTATAATCAAGGGAACACTGTACATGATTTGACCGCTTTTTGTCAACATTAATTTTTAGCTCTAAAGGGTTAAAAAATTTTAAATAAATTAGTCATTTATTGTCGCCATGTGTTGTAGTATTGACGCCATCATTAAGCAGTGTGAAATAACTACTCTGTAGTTTACACAGCGCTAAAATGTGCATACGGTGACTTCCTATAATTACTAATAATTATTTTAGATTGTTAGCTACCGAAATAAATATTTGCACACGTACAAAAGCGTTATTCTCATTGTAGTCAAAGGGTACAAAAAATTACTACAGCACTTCTGTTAAAATATCTGAAAATGCAAGAATCTTGATAAAAATATGCACAAAGGGAAGAAAACCATGTCAAGAAAGGTTTAAAAATCTTTTATTATTGCCCATCTCTTTACGTCTCTGGACAAAGTCACACGTAAATGTGAACGCAATTGCTAGTTTTGGTTTCAGTCAGAAGCCAGTCTGCGAAGCGTCAACATAATCGGGTGCCACTGTATCAACTCAAAATAATTTGAACAGCAAAATGTATTGACTGTCTTATTAGCATTTTTGCTTTCCATTGCATATTTTCCTAGCTTGTTTTATAATCATTTATTGGATAAATGTTGTAAGAAAAGTTGAATTGTAATATTTGACACCCTATTAAAGCGTTGTTAATTGGCTTTAAAGTGATCCTTAATGGAAAAAGTAGGTTTTTGGAAGTAAGCGAGCAGAGGGAGCCTAGTCGAGCACAATGCTGCGTAGAGTGCATTTATGGACATTTAAAGTGTTGGTGACATGGGCTCTTATGGGTTAAAATATTCATGTCTGTCCATCTTTACATATACACCATTCTATTTTTCATTCACTTTTACGGTAGACATGAAATGTAGGGATGTGGAGCTGACCATGTGTCGGAAAGTCATCAGGGTTGCATTGTTTTGCTGAGTTAGTCGACATCGCTCTGTACGTCAGTGACGACTGGACTGGATTAAGGTCAATGGGAGCAGGGTTGACCGGTCAAAGACTAACTAACACTAAATGAGTCTGTGACGTCTTCGGCTTAACGAGCTGGCGTGTGCGCTTTAGCCGATTGGTCCATGTAGAAAATACATGAAACGAACCCAAAAGGGTGGTGTGAGTGCAGTTTATTGTAGGACTTATCACAATGCATTACATGCATAGGTTCATATCCACCTTTAACACTGGCCTCGGACTTGTTTTTGTTGAATGGATGTCGTTTAGCTGAAAATGGCAGAGAAAAATTGTCAGCCATGTGTTAAATAGTATACGCTTTTATCATTAGTGGTACAATTTTCAAAAAAATCTATTCATAACCTTCTAAATTTTTTCGAAAAGGAGTAGGAAGGAGCAGAGCTGATTTAATCCTACCCAATTTTCCATACCTCAGCAATTTACTGATAGACTGTGTATGCAAAGGTCGTGAATGTGGGATAAATACATCTACAAATAAGTAAGTAGGCCATTTCACTGAATCGGTGCCATTAGCTTGTTGTAATGGTCTCGAAACAAATGTGAATTTCTGGGATTTTTCAACTCTAAAAATCTACCCAAAACAACTTTTATTGGACCTTTGACGTGGTTCCGAAGCCGACATTGGCTCATTTAAGGGGTCATGTTATGATAGTTTTTTAGGTTTACATAACATGTAATGGTGGTTCTTTAGTCAAAATTCTGCATAGATCATTAAAGTTAAAGTTAAAGTACCAATGATTGTCACACACACACTAGGTGTGGCGAAATTATTCTCTGCATTTGACCCATCACCCTTGATCACCCCCTGGGAGGTGAGGCGAGCAGTGAGCAGCAGCGATGGCCGCGCCCGGGAATCATTTTTGGTGATTTAACCCCCAATTCCAACCCTTAATGCTGAGTGCCAAGCAGGGAGGTAATGGGTCCCATTTTTATAGTCTTTGGTATGACTCGGCCAGGGTTTGAACTCACAACCTACCGATCTCAGGGCGGACACTCTAACCATGGTTTACAGATCATCTTCCAACTGCTGTCTGACTGTCCTTTAAAGGAGCCATATGTAATAATGTGATCAGAAATGGTACGGTAATCATGGTCAAAATTCTGTAGTCCCCTCCCTCTCTCCCTGACTGAGGTTGCCAGATACACAGCCGAATCCAGCTTGATCGACTGGGCTCTCCAAGGAACTTCAAACTTCCACTGCCTCTTACCAGGGATTGAGGTGCTGGGACCATAATAGCTGAATAGACAAGTGTTTAGTCAATAACAAATATCTAACAAACACATTTTACACAGCAATTAGGCTATTTTCAGGAAGAAGTATGTCATTCTAGCATACAATATCACAACAAATGGCACTCATATGGTTATTGTCAGTACTATCAGAAAACAAAGACTAAAACAAACTACAACCAACGGTAGCAATAGTTTAACTGATGAAAATAAGTAGAGCATGCTTAGCAGCCTAATGTACGCCCAAAACTAAAGAGGAGACATTTTACCAAGGTATGCCTATAGCCAACACAAATGAAAACTATTTTATCATGTGATTAGGCTGTCTCCATACATTTCACATTGCCATGAGGACTGCCATGCTAATGTTGGAACCCATTTCCTCAGCGTATCAGCATATTGAAAACGAAATAGGCACTGACCAATATCCACATAGGTTTTATTTGTCGAAAAGATATTTGCCCTGTCAGTTCGAACACACATGGACATATTGGCTAACAGGCATATATTTCCCCCGTTAGCCTATATGTCGATGTGTCATTGACCGAGCTAGCATGCTAAGCATTACACTAGGAGCGAAGCACCATCACACTATGCATTTGTTGCACGAACATGCTAGCTTTGTTAGACAAGATCATAGACTGTATTGAACAATATAGTTTACATACGAAATGTCCATTTCCATTTATTACAAGTAATAAGAAAACGTAAATGCTTGACTTACCTATCAAAGAGGAAATTGGACGCCTTTTAGATTTACTAAGGTCTGACATGTTTAGTAACTTTACCAGTGGCAGTAGCCAGATTAAGGTGGCAGTGCGTAATGTGGATGTGACACACTCACAGACTTTCTAATTGGTCAAACGGTAGAGGGCGGGACATCGAAATGAAAACAATAACAGGATTTCGGGGCTGTAAATCTAATTTTGAAATGAGCATATTCCGGCTGAACTACTGTTACCAGTTATAGAGGTATTCGAAAAGAACATGATTTATTAATGCCTTTTGAGATATCAGGGCCATTTAATGACTTGACAAGAAATTATTACACATGGCACCTTTAAGTAACAAGACTGAAAGTAACAGGATTAAGTTTTTAGGTAAATACATGAAATGCTACATGGCATTTTTGTTAGTGGAATGTTGACAATAAAGCACAGTTAAGTGATTTAATCAACATTATAAATAACACAAATGACAAGACTGTGCTGAAATTTTAAACCCTTACTTCTATAGTCTACGGAGGATCTAATGATGTAGCGTCCTGTGGACCATGTGACTTGTGGAATATTCCACATTATTCAGAGGTAGCAATGTTTTAGAGTAATAGGACTGGTTGAAAACATAGCTAAAGTGTTCTAAAACCAACTTTTTTTTCTTTTTTGATACATATATATATATATATATATATATATATATATATATAATATTTATTTACATATATATTTAAGAACATACATTTAGTAGTAACACATATATGTAAAATGAAGCATGGGACAGGCAACAAATGGCATTTTACCAGTGTTCAAGGTAGTATATATGATACTGATTTAATTGTATTTATTAAATATGCAGGACACGTTGCTAGATAAAGACAAGCATTTTAAAGTTTATTTTACCAAGCATTGATACATTTTATTTCCTGGCATCGATTCTATGGAATGGCTCGCATACAA
This sequence comes from Nerophis lumbriciformis, assembly GCF_033978685.3. Classification (NCBI taxonomy): domain Eukaryota; kingdom Metazoa; phylum Chordata; class Actinopteri; order Syngnathiformes; family Syngnathidae; genus Nerophis; species Nerophis lumbriciformis. The sequence continues at coordinate 37,001,624 of NC_084556.2, forward strand.
AAATGGTATTATTAAATAATAGATCAATACAATTAATTAACAATAATATTTACATAAATACATATAAATGAATAGCTACATTAATGATAAATTACAAATACGGATGTGTGAATAATGTATATTGTATAATAGAAAAATTATAATTGAAATTTTATCAAGAAGTACTCGGATCCATGGTTTCGGCAATAATTTTGAAATATAAAAAACGTGATTTTTTTACATTTTATAACTCTTTTGTGTCTTTTCCAGACAAAATATATTCATTCTGTTTATCTTAAATAACAAAAATTAATAATTTATTTATAAAATGAATAACCTTAGTCCTAACTGTTCATTAAAAAAATCAGGGGTGTCCAAACTTTTTCCATTGAAGGCTGCACTGCACTGTATTTGTTTACCGAGTAGACGCCATAAACATTTCCTGTTTGAAATATCCGATTCGGAATGCGTGTGCCCTTACACCCACATTTTTAATGAATTAATTTGATGTTTTCAATATGCCGAGAGCCAATAAAAAAGTAGGTCCCAAGACCGCTCTTTGGACACCCATGATTTCCCAAGTGTTGGATGGCTGGTTGTTATCGCGCTTCTCCAACCCTCATCTCTTCTTGAAAAGTAGTGTAGCCCCTCATTGGTTCAAATGTTGCCCTGGGCAGCGAAGGATGCAGCACCTCGTGCAAACGTTGCTAATGGGGGTCGCCCGTCGCACCGCGCGCAGCTTGAATTCACCTCTAGTGCAGTGGTTCTCAAACTTTTTTCACCAAATACCATCTCAGAAAACACATGGCTCTCCAAGTACCACCATAATGACCTACGTTAGGATACAGTAGCGTTGTAGGCCTAAATATTCATTAAAAACAAGGCAGAGGTTTTGTATTTAATATGTCGGCCACTGTAACATTACGCACAGTTTGAACAGTAACACTGTGTGTGAATATTTAATTAAGTGATTCTTTGGCATACCGGCGTGCTACAGTTTGAGAATCACTGTTCTAGTGCATTGTAGCACTTGTGTGCAACTCTTTGCCGTACACCTCAGTCGTTAGCAAACATGTGAACGAGCCAAGTAGCAAAAACCCACAGAAAAAAACACAACCTTCTTCTTCTTCTACTACTTGTGGCACACTATATAAAGCTGTCTGTCCTTTATTGATAACTGTGCTGTTGGCTGTTAAGGGAGAGAACTCTGGAATGACACGATGAAGGCAGTGTGGACGTTTTTTTGTGTGTTCTTATTCTTGTTAGTCCAGTTGCCTTTAAAGTGAACTACCAACCCAGCGCCTTCACACACACACACACACTATATATATATATATATATATATATATATATATGCATATATATATATATATATATATATATATATATATATATATATATATATATATATATATATATATTCATGAACAAAAAGAGAGACAAAGAACCGTGACTGCTTTCTATTCTCCCCTTCCTGTTTTTAGCGAATACCGTACTGTGATATTTACGTAGGCTGCAAAGGTCATGTTGTTTGGCTGTTGAATTACTGTTAATACTATTTCTGAACTGGCCATTTTCACCTTCAAAAAACACCCATCACCCCCCTCACTCCATATGTATGTTCATTTAATTTTACTGCCTACCAAATCACCAACTCAACAGGATGTCCCTAAAGCCAGAACACAGTTGGAAAAATGCACAGACAGTTATTACAAAAATGTATATATTTTTTAAATTTATATTTTGAAAATTACTTAATCAAACTTATTATTTAATGCATTATTTATTTACCCTGAATGTGTAAAATGCACCTATAATCATAATCAAGGGTCAGCAACCTTTATTAAAAAACCTAAATGTTCCTTCTTTTTTCGGACATATTTATAGTACCATAACTTTACCGCAGGGGGACACGTCTCTCGCGCACGCACAAATCCACCAGCTCGCCATTCTTTGCTTTACTTGCTCACCGGCCAGGACACATACACGGACTCACAGAAAGAATAAAACTGTTGAAAAAGGATAAACACGAGCCTCTGCGGGTTGCCGACGTCTGTCATGGATATGAGAAAAAGTTTATATTAATACAATAATAATTAATGAATACAATAATGTATATATATGCTTTATTATTTGTGTTGTAATAGCCCATTATTATGTATATATTATTTTTTATTTTGTGGTTTGTGCAGCCCTTTGAGGCATTTGTAATTAAGGGCTATATATATAAACATATATATAAACATATATACATACATATATGTGCATATATGTATATTTTTCTATATACATATATATACACAGTATGTAAATTCGATCAATCAATGTTTATATATATTTTTTAATATATATATATATATATATAATGTATATTAATTTATAAAATTTAAAATGTCCAAAAATTCGATCAATCAATGTTTATATATTTATATATATATATATATAATGTTGTATATTAATTTATAAAATATAAAATTTCCAAAAATTTGATCAATCAATGTTTATATATATATATATATATATGTATATATGTATATATATATATATATATATATATATATATATATATATATATATATATATATATATATATATATGTAGGTGTGTGTGTGTGTGTGTATATATAGTCGAGGTTTCTGTGGTTTATCCGTTATACAGTGCTCAATACCAGGGTAGAGCGGAATACACATTAGGTCAGGAAAAAACACAAGAGGCTGTTTCATCCCTACAAGCCTGTTTCGCAGAATTCCCTGCTCTTCAAATCCCCTGAAGAGCAGGGAAACCTTCGAAACAGGCTTAATTTTTCCTGACCTAACGTATATATATATATATATACATATATACAGTATATATATATATATATATATATATATATATATATATATATATATATATATATATATATATATATATATATATATATATATGTGTGTGTGAGTATATATGTGTGTGATATATATATATATATATATATATATATATATATATATATATATGTATATACACATACATCTATACAGTTTCTACCGATTGTCCCTATTGGGGTCGCGGGGGTTGCTGGAGCCTATCCCATATTGTAATTATACATTTTAATTAAAATGTAATAATTAAACCAATATATATTCAAAATATGTACAATAATATACTCTTATGTATTTATTTCTTATTTTTATTTTAAAAAATCGTATATATATATATATATATATATATGCATAATATGAATTTAGAAATGATCGATTTTATGTTGTTGTTGTTTTTTTTTATTAAATATTTGGTCAATATATGCATTTATGACTGTGTCCAGACTTTAGGGACAACCTGCTTATTTACCAGGGATGCCAGTGCCTGCCACCTTCAAGTTCATTCATTTGGTAGGCTTTCCGGAACTTTCTGTTTGACCCTGTTTACTTGCTGTACAGGGAGCCATTATCTGCCATCGTTTTCTTTCTTGCGTGGCTTGTGCTGTTTCAGCCGGTGGGACTGAGACTGGCTGTGACCTCCTAAGCGGGGCAGCAGACGCCAGTGTGGACACTGGGAGTCTGTTCCTGCCCGTCCATTCATTGTGGTGTATATTATTAACATATAGACCTCAATGCACTTTGCTTTGACTTGAATCAGCTCCTTCCAGTGTGCCATTATGGAGTACCCACAACTCGCCACTGGAGGGCGCCAATGTCTTAAATGTGAAACACTACAAATTGTGGATATTTGCACAGGTACTTTAATTTATTTTTTAAAATAATGTCATTAAAACAGGATTTATATCAGTCAAGGGTTGGCTGTATATACAATTTATGAATATAGTATATATATTAGAGCTCAAGTTTTATTTATAGCTAGAGCAAGAGAGGGTCAAACTCATTTCTTCTCAGTGATGTTGGGAGAAATGACTTGCAAGCCTGCATGACGTCAGTGTTTGGTTTCAAAGGGCGAAATGAGATGTGATGCACAGCTAAGTTTGGTAGATTTGTCAAACTTCAATCAATACCAATTGAAATCGGTGATCAAGTTTTGTGTGTGACTCAGTGACCTCATGTTTAAATGTTGGTTTGATTTGACAAATGGACACATACAATAAGCAGCTCAAACATCACTCATGATGGAGTTTGTGATAACAATTCAACCCATAAGAACACGGAACCTTTGAAAGTAAAATGGCTGACTAAGTGGAACATATAGCAGACATTTCTGATGGTTTTTGTTTTTGTTTTGGTTTTTACTCATTATATCGAAAATATGTGATGTTACATAATGTTACATTGAAAAGAACTCAGCTTGACTTTGTTGTGCTTATTGTGACAACTACTGTACGTCACATCAGGCTTTCCGTAGCAATCTCAAGGCTAACAGCTCAATTTCCCAGCTTGTTTTATATGAATTGTTTGAAGGAATATAGTAAGAACAGTTGAATTGTTATTATTTAACACATTATTAAATCATTAGAATTGTTAAATGGATTTAAAATTAGCTTTGATGGCAAAAAAAAAAAAAGCTTTCCTACCTGACACAACGCTACACGATGGGATTGGGCTGTGCGATGAATTATTTTATACATTTTACAAAAATATGCATTTGCATACACATGTACGTGGAGGGTTGAGGGTCTCCTCTCTGCAGCTGGGACTGCTGCGAGAGGCTACCTTCAACCTGACCGCCTGTAAGGAGGGGCGGCTGCACTCGCTGTTCGTTGCGGACATTGACTGCAGAGTGATACGGGCTTTCAAGTCTCCGAAACGTTCAAAAAAGTGCATTTGTCACTAGTCGCTTTGGAAGAAGAAAAAAAAGTTGCTTAAGAAGAGCTTGAAAGTCGCCAGATTTAGCATGAAAATCAGTAAGTTGCCATCATTGTTTCAGTTCATTCTTACCCTCTCGTTCTCATATATTTCGCCTATTTAAACATTAATGAAAACAACGCAACACTCGGGAAGCATAGACGTAACATATCCTGTACTGTAAAATCAGGCCTCCATAATAAAAGCACGGCAGTTAAATAACACAATTGCACCACACAGAATGTCTCTCACTCTCCCCTATTTCCGTGTTTTTACATTGATACTGACAGGCATGCATACAGCCCATCTTGGCAAATGCCTTCTCCGACGATTTCAGATCAACATTTGCATCTGTCTGTCTTTCATTGCCATTGTTCACTCAGAAGGAAGGACGCTAACAAGGTAATCGGTCAACAACAGTTGTCGGTGCTGAAGGGGTGACGCTCCAGGAAACAGCTCCCACAGTGTGTTGGTACTATAACTAAAAACTGTAAACTTGCGCAGAGCATCAGAAACCACATGTGCTCAAGCTAAGGAGCTGTGCAAGGAGGAGAGAACAGTACATGCTCGAAAAACAGGAGGATAGCACTTAAACACCAAAATAAACACAAGTCACAATGAAAGGCTAAAACAGACTTTAAATGTGACGGAAGCCACAAACCAAGATCATGTCCAGCAGTGTTATACCTGTGGAAAAAAAAAACAATACTCAAAATGCTGCAAAGAAGAAGAAGAAGTAGCACGTGGTTGAAGAGGAAACGGAATACTTTTATTGTGGATGCTGTGCGTAAAGAGGATAAAGAAGAGCGCATAGTGCCATTGACAGTCAACCAAACTATGATTCCATTCAAACTGCACACGGAGCATTGTGGATATGAATGTCAAGCCAATATTGGAATTACGAGCATGTCATTGACTGAACCTTGTAAAAAGAGTTTTTATCTTCGCATCGCAACCTGCTAATGATCATGATTCATTCATGAAAGAATACAGTGACTGTTTTAAAGAACTTGACAAGAGGAGGAAAATGTCCCAACAGTGGTTCATCCATGCAGAAAAATGTTGTTCAAACAGGAAAACTCAAAGAGGAGTTGGATAGAATATAGAAAAATGGGAGTAATAAAGAAAATAAACAAACCTATATCATCATGGGTCAGCTTGCTGGTCACCCTGAAAAACTGAGAACCTGTTTGGATCCATGGGACTTTAACAAAGCAATAGAGAGGGAGCACATTAAGCTACCAACAAGAGAAGAGATCATGGCACAGTTTGTCGGCACTAGGTGGTTAAGTGAATTGGATGCATCGTCAGACTTCTGGCAAATGAAATTAGACGAGGAGAGCTCAAAACTTTGTACTTTCAACACGCCAGAGGGAAGGTATAACGGTTCTTGCGCCTGTTAAATGAATTCTGTCAGCACCAGAAGTATACCACAAGAAAATGCACATGATTTCTGAACACATGTCTGGAGTAGAAACCACGATAGAGGACATCATTGTGTGGGAGTCCGGTCGTGAAGAACATGACAAAAGATTGAGACGGGTGCTGGACCTGACATGGCAAGTAAACTTGAAGTTAAATAAAGACAAGTGCCAGTTTGAAGTAAAATCATTGATATTTGTGGGACTTGTAGTATCTGAAGCAGGGATTAGTCCTTACCCAAAGAAAACAGCAGTCATTGAGAATATGGAGAAACCAAAAACAAGGATGGTGTCAGAAGGTTTCAATGTATGGTCATATATCTTGCAAAATAAATACCTCAACTGTCAACAAAGTCAGCAACACTGTGTCTCTTATAAGAAAAAAATGAATGGACATGGTCACATGAACAGGAAGACTGCTTTAAAAATGTGAAAAAAATACTCACCAAGGATCCTGTGCTGAAGTTCTACGACCCAGAAAAGACCACTCGTATATCAGCCGACGCCTTACAATAAGGAACTAGGAGCAGTGTTTCTACGGATGCATGACAAAGAATGGAAGCCTGTCGCCTATGCGTCCAGAGCATAAACCTCAGCTGAGACAAGGTCTGCTCAAATAGAGAAGAATCTTTTAGACAGTGCCTACGAATGCGAAAGATTCCATCAATATGTACTGTATATGGCCAAGCATTTGAGGTGGAAACAGATCATAACCCCCTGGTGTCAATCATGTCAAAGCCACTCAACGACTGTCCTATGAGAATACAAAGCATGATGAAACAACTCCAAAAAATATGACGTGAATATGATCTAAGCACCAGGCAAGTACATGTTTGCTGCGGACACACTTTATCGTGCAGAAAATAAAAAGCTGACGAAATGAAAAAGGCTGAAATGCAGGCTTATGTGGACATGATAGTGTCATCCCTACAAGTTTGAGGAGAAAGAACAGACCAGATCAAAAAGCGACTGATGCAACCCAAACAATGAGAACACTAAAAGAGGTCTGGACAAAGAGAAAACATAGGACTACTGGATGTGTAGAACAGTACTAACTGTTGTGGGGGGCGTCATATTGAAAGGGAACAAGAATGTCATTCCACCCAGGATGAGAAAATAAATGTTAGAAAAGATGCATCAAGGGCAAACGGCAGGCACACAAAGTCAATCAATGTTTATTTATATAGCCCTAAATCACAAGTGTCTCAAAGGGCTGCACAAGCCACAACGACATCCTCGGTACAAAGCCCACATAAGGGCAAGGAAAAACTCACCCCAGTGGGACGTCGATGTGAATGACTATGAGAAACCTTGGAGAGGACCGCATATATGGGTAACCCCCCCCCCCTCTAGGGGAGACCGAAAGCAATGGATGTCGAGTGGGTCTGACATAATATTGTGAGAGTCCAGTCCATAGTGGATCCAACATAATAGTAAGAGTCCAGTCCATAGTGGGGCCAGCAGGACACCATCCCGAGTCAGCAGCGCAGAGATGTTCCCAGCCGATGCACAGGCGAGTGGTCCACCCCGGGTCCCGACTCTGGACAGCCAGCACTTCATCCATGGCCACCGGACCTGTGCCCCCCCCCTCCACAAGGAATAGGGGAGCAGAGGAGAAAAGAAAAGAAACGGCAGATCAACTGGTCTAACAGGGGGGCTATTTAAAGGCTAGAGTATACAAATGAGTTTTAAGATGGGACTTAAATGCTTCTACTGAGGTAGCATCTCTAATTGTTACCGGGAGGGCATTCCATCGTACTGGAGCCCGAATAGAAAACGCTCTATAGCCCGCAGACTTTTTTTGGGCTCTGGGAATCACTAATAAGCCGGAGTTCTTTGAACGCAGATTTCTTGCCGGGACATATGGTACAATGCAATTGACAAGATAGGACGGAGCTAGATCGTGTAGTATTTTATACGTAAGTAGTAAAACCTTAAAGTCACATCTTAAGTGCACAGGAAGCCAGTGCAGGTGAGCCAGTATAGGCGTAATATGATCAAACTTTCTTGTTCTTGTCAAAAGTCTAGCAGCCGCATTTTGTACCAATTGTAGTCTTTTAATGCTAGACATAGTGAGACCCGAAAATAATACGTTACAGTAGTCGAGACGAGACGTAACGAACGCATGAATAATGATCTCAGCGTCGCTAGTGGATAAAATAGAACGAATTTTAGCGATATTACGGAGATGAAAGAAGGCCGTTTTAGTAACACTCAATGTGTGATTCAAAGGAGAGAGTTGGGTCGAAGATAATACCCAGATTCTTTACTGATTCGCCTTGTGTAATTGTTTGGTTGTCAAATGTTAAGGTGGTATTATTAAATAAATGTCGGTGTTTAGCAGGACCGATAATCAGCATTTCCGTTTTCTTGGCGTTGAGTTGCAAGAAGTTAGCGGACATCCATTGTTTAATTTCATTAAGACACGCCTCCAGCTGACTACAATCCGGCGTGTTGGTCAGCTTTAGGGGCATGTAGAGTTGGGTGTCATCAGCATAACAATGAAAGCTAACACCGTATTTGCGTATGATGTCGCCTAGCGGCAGCATGTAAATTCTAAAGTGTGCAGGGCCAAGAACCGAACCCTGAGGAACTCCGCACGTTACCTTAACATAGTCCGAGGTCACATTATTATGGGAGACGCATTGCATCCTGTCAGTAAGATAAGAGTTAAACCATGACAAAGCTAAGTCTGACATACCAATACGTGTTTTGATACGCTCTAATAAAATATTATGATCGACGGTATCGAAAGCAGCGCTAAGATCAAGAAGCAGCAACATAGATGACGCATCAGAATCCATCGTTAGCAGTAGATCATTAGTCATTTTTGCGAGGGCTGTCTCTGTAGAGTGATTTGCCCTGAAACCGGATTGAAAAGGTTCACAGAGATTGTTAGACACTAAGTGTTCATTTAGCTGCTGTGCGACAATTTTTTCGAGGATTTTCGAAATAAAGGGAAGGTGGGACACCGGTCGGTAGTTTACCATGAGGTCAGGATCAAGGTTAGGTCTTTTGAGCAGAGGATGAATAACCGCTTTCTTGAATGCTAGGGGAACAGTGCCAGAGGAAAGTGATAAGTTTATAATATTTAGCACTGATGGACCTAATAATACAAAAAGCTCCTTGATAAGTTTCCCGGGAAGTGGGTCAAGTAAGCATGTTGTTTGTTTTATCCCACTTACACGCCGTAGTAGTTCCTCTAATGTTATTTCATCAAAAAGAGAGAGACTATTTTGTATTGCAGTATCCGTCGTAGATACAGTTGTATCTGTGTTAATAGAACCCAGTTGTAGCTGGGATGTGTTGTCTTTAATCTCCTTTCTAATGAGTTCAATTTTCTTATTAAAGAAATTCATAAAGTCATCTGCCGAGTGGGTGGAGCTATTGGGAGAAGTCCCTTGTTGGGTTAGCGATGCTACTGTACTAAACAAAAATTTAGGGTCGTTTTTGTTGAGGCGGATGAGATTTGAGTAATATTTAGCTTCAGCTAAGGTAAGCATGCGTTTATACGATATTAAACTATCACTCCATGCTTGATGGAAAACCTCAAGCTTGGTCGCGCGCCATTTGCGTTCCAACTTTCTACATGATAATTTATGAGCTCTGGTTTCTTCTGTAAACCATGGGGTGCGCCTTTTAGGGGCCCTTTTTTGTTTTAGCGGTGCTATACAATCAATGGTTTTGCGCAGGGCATTGTCAAAGTTGTTAGTTAGGTTATCAATAGAGCCGACATAATTTGGGAATGGTGCCATTACCGAAGGCAGTAGGTCAGCAAGAGTCATCGTTGTGGCAGCATTAATGTTGCGGCTGCTATAGCAGTTATTATTATTATTAGTTTGTTGACAATGAGTCAGAACTTTGAATTTTATAAGGTAATGATCGGACATTACTTTAGTATACGGGAGTACCATAACTTTGGAGGTGGTGACACCCCTGACCAGCACTAGATCTATCGTATTACCGTTGCGATGCGTAGGTTCATTTATTATTTGTGTAAGACCACAGCTATCAATTATAGTCTGGAGCGCCACGCACTGAGGGTCCGATGGGGTATTCATATGGATATTAAAGTCCCCCATTATGATTATATTGTCTGCGTGCGTCACTAGATCAGCAACGAACTCTGAAAATTCATTGATAAAGTCCGAGTAGTGATGCATTGGCCACAAATAAACACAGACATCAACCATACTACAGCTTCGTGTGAGCTGTGTTTGACATTTAGACCCAAACAGCACAACTGATGCCACACCCTGTTCCCAAATATCCATACCACAAAGTCAGAGTTGATTTGACGATCTAGCTCCATCCTATCTTGCTGACTGTAGTGTACCATATGTTCCGGCCAGAAATCTTCGTTCAAAGAACTGCGGCTTATTAGTGATCCTCAGAGCCCCAAAAAAACACATTTAAGTCCCATCTTAAAACTAATTTGTATACTCTAGCCTTTGAATAGACCTATTTTTAGACAAGTTGATCTGCCGTCTCCCTTTTCTGTTCTGCCTCCCTCTTCTGCGTTGAGAGGTTATCACCACGGATCAGCCTCCACGGAGGACGCGCTAGCTGTTCCAAATTGGGACCCGAGATGGATCACTCCTCTGTGCATCAGTTGGTGACGTCTCTGCGCTGCTGACTTGACTACATACAAGATGATCCCCTGCTGGACTGCTAATGGACTGGACTCTCACATTATTAACCGTATCCACTCGGCATCCATTGCACCGGTCACCCAGGGTCGGGGGTTTCTCATTTATTGCACATTATGAAGTCGGGACCCGGGGTGGACCACTCCTTATGCATCAGTCGGTGACGTCTCGGCGCCCCGACTTGTCTACATGCAACAGGATCCCCTGCTGGCCCTACTATGGACTGGACTCTCACATTATTAACCGTATCCACTCGGCATCCATTGCACCGGTCACCCAGGGGCGGGGGTTTCTCATTGAGTTTTTTCTTGCCCGAATGTGGCTTGTGCAGCCCTTTGAGACATTTGTGATTAAGGGCTATATAAGTAAAGTTTGATTGATGATTGATTGATTGTTTGAATGCAATGGGAAAACTCTTATTGTCCTAACAGACTACTACTCCAACTATCCAGAAGTGTCAACATTACAATCCACTACCAGCAAAGCTGTCATTGCTTTTCTGAAAACAGTATTTGCAAGACAGGAAGTCCCGAATTAACTGTTTTCTGACAATGGACCACAGTTTTCCAGTTGCCAATTTAAAGAATTGGCAAAAGACTGCAGTTTTTACCACAAAAGGTCAAGTCGAAACTACTCCAGGTCAAATGGACTTGCGGAGAGCTCTGTTAGGATCATAAAAGGACTCATGGAAAAAGCTCATGAATGAAAAGAGTTTGAGAGTTTGTTGATCTACAGGAGTGCATCACCGCAAAATGGCCTGTCACCTGCTCAGATGTTGATGGGACATCGCATTTGCATTAACCTGCCTGTGCTCGATACCCCTCTGGAACCAAAGGGGCAGTAAAGGTGACACACACAAAATAAAAGGAGAAAGACAAACAGAAAAAATGGCATGACAAATGGCAAAATACCTTCGATACCTGCAACCAGGGGACAGAGTTCACCTTCTGGACTACAAGACGTGGACACAGCCAGGACTGGTAGAGCAGGAAGTTGCACCAAGATGGAGACAGATCAGAGCACAGCGTTGAAGAGAAATTGCGTGGACATTTGTCTACAAGCTAACAGGTCGGAGGACGCCACACGGCCACCTGAGGTGACGGATGCAAAAACAGGTAATGAGGACTGTCAAAGTTTCGAGAAAACAACTGACTTTGGTAAAACTGCACCAAAGTCACCAGCAGTAAAAATCCGACCGAGCAGGATGGTTAAACCACCTTAGAGACTCGTAGGGACTTGCTGGAAAAGTATGGACTCTTGGGGTAAATACAAATAAAGAGGGGTGAACAAGAAATTAATAAACAACAACATAATACAGTTGTGTGGCAGTACACACTTAGTTGGTTTGGAATATTTTGTGCAAGAAAAATGTTTTTTTTGTTTATAACAAAGCTGTAAGAAATTAAAACAAAGGTTGATTTGTTAAATTTAATGAAGCAATAATTTCAATTGCAAAAGTTTAAAAAGAAAATGTTGCCTTTAAAAAGGAAGAGTGTTGTGTTGGTAATTGTTGAGTAATACGCTGCCCAGAAGGCTTAGCGTCAGAGCAGACCGGAAGCCAAAAGGGTTACTAGCGGCATTACGAGCTAGCATAGGTGTGTTTGTGTGCTGAGTCAAAAATAAGCAGTTCCTGTGATGCTGAAAACTGGTAACAGTGGTCACATGACTGTCACATGACAACTAGTCCACACATTTTGAGGTGTTCTAATGGGTTGAATTGGAAATCAACTGACACCAATCCTTTCAGTATAAAAGCCCTGAGTTACAGTCAAGCTATAAAAATCTATTCCAACAACTGACGAGTAAGAATCGTTTTGTGTAAAACAAGTCACTCTTAGTATAGGATGGATGGACATCGAAGGTGTAATCTACGAACATTCTGTTTTTTTTTGTTTTTTTACCTAAGTCTGAGAAAATGTTTGCTCTACCTAAAACATTGTGTTGATTGTTTGGTTTAGATGGATGCTACAGTATTTTGATCTCCGAGCGCTCAGTATTAAACAAGCACCGTTGTTTTTGAGACAGAATTTGGAGAGAACAAAATTGTTGATGTTATATGCAAAAAAGACATTTGAGTAGCCTAATTTTCACTAATGTGCTTTTTGATTTCCTCCCCAACTGAAACCAAGTGTTAACTGAGCTTGATGGTTGTGGTATCGCCAGGAGAACATGGAGCTGAAGACTAATAAAATTCACTTATGTTGGCATTCTTCTTTCTTTCTTTCTTTTAATGTTATCGTTTATTCCTCTTTGGATGCGTAGGCCGTCTGTGTTAGTATGCAGTAAAATGTCAGAAAGCTTTTGGACAGAACTTTAGAAAATCATGTAAAAGGAAAACAGTGGTACCTCGGCCCCAGGTTGCTTGTTTTTTTGGTATAGGACCTGTCTCTCAGAACAACAATTTGGTTTACGAGCCTTGCCACCACTGATTGGCATATAACATATTGGCTTTTTGTTTTTCTTATTGAGAACACAATTATGGCTGCCCCAAGCGGTCCAATTGTAACAGTGAATATATATAAATATAAACGTTCAATAGCCTTGTTACACAATTTGCATTGGCAACTGTTTTTGATTATTATGTTTTTTTACCAACAGATTGATGGATAACTTGCTTTGAAATCATAGATCTAGGTGACAGACAGATATTTAAGTATACATGTTTGATAATCAAGAAAAACAAAATGCTTGGAACATATTTTTGCCTGTTCAGAGAATATTCGAGTGTAGAAAATCTGCAATTGCATGCAATACATTTTTGTGTCAAAATTGAAAGAACAAATACATTTAACCAGATCACATAATATGATGTTGCGGACTATATAAGATATTGTGGCAGACCACATAAAATAATGTGGCAGACCACATGTAATGTGCTTACAGTGGATTAGTGAAAGAGAGTCATGTGGCAGAAGAGGTCTCTCTAACAAGCCAAATTAATACGTATTTGCATGCAGTAATCAATAGATTGAAAAATAAATGTAATGGCGATGTAAATATGAAACTCAATGTAACGAAGTAAAAGTAGTGTTTTTTTTCCTCAGAAAAATACTCAAGTAAAAGTAAAAAGTATGTTGCGCTGAAACTACTCTGAAAAGTAGAATTTAAGCGAATAATTTGCTGCACATTTGAGAAACTGCAACAAAGGTATCAATCCTATTATTGCTAGTATTGTTCCAATAACAATACCCAGATTGGTATCAGCATTTACACCCAGCCCTGTTAAAGAAAGAAATGACCACGTGTGTATAGCTAGCTCAATTGGCGAAACAGTTGGAGCGTATCATTGCTAGTTTGCACCATACTGAAGCATAATGAGTCGATAAGGCCAGCTAAGAACGCTAAAATATTATCTAAACCAGGGGTCACCAACGCGGTGCCCACAGGCACCAGGTTGCCCGTAAGGACCAGATGAGTCGCATGCTGGTCTGTTCTACAAATAGCTCAAATAGCAGCACTTACCGGTGAACTGCCTCTATTTTTTAAATTTTATTTATTTACTAGCAAGCTGGTCTCGCTTTGCTCGACATTTTTAATTCTAAGAGAGACAAAACTCAAATAGAATTTGAAAATCCAAGAAAATATTTTAAAGACTTGGTCTTCACTTGTTTAAATAAATTCATTTATTTTTTTACTTTGCTTCTTATAACTTTCAGAAAGACAATTTTAGAGAAAAAATACAACCTTAAAAATGATTTTAGGATTTTTAAACACATATACCTTTTTACCCTTTAAATTCCTTCCTCTTCTTTCCTGACAATTTAAATCAATGTTCAAGTAAATTTATTTTTATATTGTAAAGAATAATAAATACATTTTAATTTAATTCTTAATTTTAGCTTCTGTTTTTTCGACGAAGAATATTTGTGAAATATTTCTTCAAACTTATTATGATTAAAATTCAAAGAAATTATTCTGGCAAATCTAGAAAATCTGTAGAATCAAATTTAAATCTTATTTCAAAGTCTTTTGAATTTCTTTAAAAAAATTGTTCTGGAAAATCTAGAAGAAAAAAATGATTTGTCTTTGTTAGAAATATAGCTTGGTCCAATTTGTTATATATTTTAACAACTTTGACTGACTTTTGTATTTTACATGAGTTATTATTTGTACAAACATGGTGCAAAGTAATTCATGATTTGTTAAAAAATGTTTGTGGCTAGCTAGTTAAAATGGGATATTGTGATTTCACAAGACTGTCTTAGAAGTGATCATTTAAAAATGTTCAATTTGAAAAATGTGCACTTAGAGAAAATATAAAAATAAAGTGTTGCATATTGATGTTTATCTGTTTCTATATATATTTATTGTGAGAAATCATTAAGATGATCAGTGTTTCCACAAAGATAAATATCATTAATTATTAATAATAACATAGAGTTAAAGGTAAATTGAGCAAATTGGCTATTTCTGGCAATTTATTTAAGTGTGTATCAAACTGGTAGCCCTTCGCATTAATCAGTACCCAAGAAGTAGCTCTTGGTTTTAAAAAGGTTGGTGACCCCTGATCTAAACATTCAGCCATGAAAATATGGAGAAGCTGCTGATGGTGTGTTTGACGGTGAAGCAGCTCCAAAAAAGAAACCGTAGAAGTCCACTATCCAGGGTAAATGCTGTACATTATTATTACATTACTTCATAAAACTTCTTAATTATTATTACTACATTCTATTGTATTGATTTTAATATAATATTTGTTTCCTACAAGTTTGTTAGTTTTTTGTACAATGTGTGGTGTTTTGGGGGACCCTCCACAGATTAATTTGATTTCAGTTCATTTAAATGGGGAACACTGATTAGAGATACCATTTTTTTTGTGTTACCTGTTTTATGACAGAACCAGTTAAAGTTTCGGTACCACTCAGACTTCATTTCCAAAAGTTAGTTTTGCTTTACTTTTACTTTTCTTTGTGGGGTTTTGTGCCACAATGATGCAGTCATGCTCTATTAGAGTGGTAGCTCAGTTTTTGTACAACCCACTTTTCGGATTTCGACGGGGGTTATTGGCCGCCAAACTTATGATTGCTTTATGCATTCACACACATCGCCAACATTTGGGAAACAGAACGAGGCGATGGAAGAAAGATAAAAATATATTACATCTATTGCGGCAACATCAGACAAAGTTATGTTGAAGTTTCACTTTTGCATTTCATATTACATGACTGTGGTGCGTTCAAAGACTCTTGATTAAAGTTTGAAACAGTGAAAGTTTTTTGAGACTCGGACAAGGGTTGTCCGCAGAGACAAGAGGGAAGGTGGACTCAAAAAACAGAAAAGTCTTTAATATAGTTCAAAACATGCAGAGGTGGGTAGAGTAGCCAGAAATTGTACTCAAGTAAGAGTACTGTTACTTTAGAGATTTATTACTCAAGTAAAAGTAATGAGTAGTCACCCAAATATTTACTTGAGTAAAAGTAAAAAGTATGTTGTGAAAAAACTACTCAAGTACTGAGTAACTGATGAGTAACATACACACACATATCATATATATATATATATATATATATACATACATACATATATACATATATACACATACATTGATATATACAGTATATCATTTATATTTATTTATTTTGCTGTTTTTGTTTACATGTTAAAGGTGTTTTAATGAATATACATGCATGTTTAACACATATAGATTCCTTTCTTTCATGTTGACAAGAATATAAGTTGGTGTATTACCTGATTCTGATGACTTGCATTGATTGTAATCAGACAGCAGTGCTTAACGTCCACGTTTTCAAATGCAGGAGAAAAAAAGTTCCTCCTTTCTGTCTAATACCACATGAAAGTGGTTGGTTTTTGGTATCTTATTTGTCCAGCTTCCATATTCGTTTTCACACACTTTACAAGAAATACATTGGCGGCAAATTCCGTAGCTTGCTAGCTTGTTTGCGCTGGCTTTCGGAGACTCTTATTTTGAAAGCGCAGGCGCGATGGAGCGGCACTTTTATTGTGAAGACAGGAACTGTGCAGTCAGTCTTTAGGTTTGTGACGGGATGTACGTTTAAAATAAAAAAGTGTCTTTTTTCCTTCACACTTTTGATTGATTGATTGAAACTTGTATTAGTAGATTGCACAGTACAGTACATATTCCGTACAATTGACCACTAAAATGGTAACACCCCAATAAGTTTTTCAACTTGTTTAAGTCAGGTCATGTGACCGCCTGGCTCTGTTTGATTGGTCCAACGTCACCAGTGACTGCATCTGATTGGTGGAACGGAGTCAAACGTCACTAGTGACTGCATTTTATTGGTGGAACGGAGTGGAGGGGGGGGGGCACAGGTCCGGTGGCCATGGATGAAGTGCTGGCTGTCCAGAGTCGGGACCCGGGGTGGACCACTCGCCTGTGCATCGGCTGGGAACATCTCTGCGCTGCTGACTCGGGATGGTGTCCTGCTGGCCCCACTATGGACTGGACTCTTACTATTATGTTGGATCCACTATGGACTGGACTCTCACAATATTATGTCAGACCCACTCGACATCCATTGCTTTCGATTCCGAGGTGCTGCGAGTCGGCCAGTTGCTGGGGTAGTGACCTTGTTTGTCAGCATGTCTGTGATCTTCTTTTAATTCTTTTTTTTTAAATTAATTAATTAATTAATTTATTTATTTATTTATTTTTTTATATATTTTATTAATATTATTTTTTAAATTTTCCCCTCCCTCGGGGGGGGGCTCGGCGGGGCGGTTGCTGGTTGTTCCATCTCCATCGTTGGGGTCCCTGCAGGTGGGGTGGGTGGTTCCCGTGGCCCTGTGCCTGGGTGGTCCTGCGGCGGCCGGTTTGGGTGGGGTGGCCGGGGGCTGGCCTCGCCGCGCTCTCCGGGGGTGGGGGGTGGGCTCGTGGGGGCCCGGTTGCCGGTGGGGCGGGGGCGGTCTTCCCGTCCGGTTGCGGGGAGTCTCTGGGTCCCTCGGGCGGGGCGTCTCGCCTTTCTGCCCGTGTGGGGTGTGGTCTCTCGCTGGCTTGGGGTCTGGCTGTCCCCTGCTTTTCTCGTGCCCTGTCCTCTGCCGGGTGCGTCTGTCTGCGGCCTGCTGCTGGCCCTTGTGGGCGGTACGGTGGGTCGGGCTCTGGGGTTCCTGTCGCTGACCGGCTTGGCTGCGTGGGGGCGGTGGTCCCTGGTTCCCTGGGCACCACGCCTCCTGTTTGTGGGTTGGGCTCTCGGGGGTGATGGGGCCGTGGTCTGGCTCCCACGCACTCTGGGAGTCGAATGTATTGTACATGCAAATTCACATATGCTCACATACGTACATAGGTACCTACGCTCCCACATACATACACAAATACAGTACATATTTACCTACCTAATGTTCGTACATCCACACGCACATTCAATATACAAACATACACATACACATACTGTACATATACATTCACTGTACAAACACATATACACATTCTGTACATATACATTCATTGTACAAACACATATACACATTCTGTACATATACATTCATTGTACAAACACATATACACATTCTGTACATATACAAGTACATATGCATACTTACACTCATGCACATAATCACGTTTCATCAAACATATATTAACGTTGTTGCCCTAGGGTAAACTGGGTGTAACACATGGCACACTGACAAAGCTTAACCTATTGTGACTATAACAATCTACAAGGTTAATGTAGGTTGCTTCTCTTTCTCCCCCTCCATTTTTCTGCATTCTTTTGTATCTCAAGTTATCATTACGTATATGTATTGTTGCATTTAAACAACTGTATTGTTGATAATAAAGGTAAATTATTGGTATTGTTCATTATCAATAGCGCTATTTCTATTGGTATTTGTATTGATCCATTTGTAGTGTAATAATGCTCATTGTCATTTCTGTATTATTTTTTATTTTTCGCTAACTGCTTATTTGCTATTACTTTTACCATCATATTTGTACATGTCATATTTGCTGATGTTGCTCTATTGTTGTTGTTGTTGTTGTTTGCTGTTGTTGTTTTTGTCTCTCTGTCTAATCCCCCTCTTGTCCCCACAATTTCCCCCTCTGTCTTCTTTTTTTTTCCTCTTTCTATCCCCTCCTGCTCCGGCCCGGCTGCACTAAATGATAATATAAATACATTTAATAAAGTCAAATACAAATAAGGCAACAAGAGAAGTATCCTACACTTCTCTTTTGTAAAGTAAATCTGAACAGCCGACATGGGCATCTACATCAACTATATGATTTGCCTGAGAAGCTGGACAGGACACAAAAAAACAAAAAAAACAAAAAAAAGAACTCCGGCTTATTAGTGATTCCCAGAGCCCAAAAAAAGTCTGCGGGCTATAGAGCGTTTTCTATTCGGGCTCCAGTACTATGGAATGCCCTCTCGGTAACAATTAGAGATGCTACCTCAGTAGAAGCATTTAAGTCCCATCTTAAAACTCATTTGTATACTCTAGCCTTTAAATAGCCCCCCTGTTAGACCAGTTGATCTGCCGTTTCTTTTCTTTTCTCCTCTGCTCCCCTATTCCTTGTGGAGGGGGGGGGGGCACAGGTCCGGTGGCCATGGATGAAGTGCTGGCTGTCCAGAGTCGGGACCCGGGGTGGACCACTCGCCTGTGCATCGGCTGGGAACATCTCTGCGCTGCTGACTCGGGATGGTGTCCTGCTGGCCCCACTATGGACTGGACTCTTACTATTATGTTGGATCCACTATGGACTGGACTCTCTCAATATTATGTCAGACCCACTCGACATCCATTGCTTTCGGTCTCCCCTAGAGGGGGGGGGTTACCCACATATGCGGTCCTCTCCAAGGTTTCTCATAGTCATTCACATCGACGTCCCACTGGGGTGAGTTTTTCCTTGCCCTTATGTGGGCTTTGTACCGAGGATGTCGTTGTGGCTTGTGCAACCCTTTGAGACACTTGTGATTTAGGGCTATATAAATAAACATTGATTGATTGATTGAAAATGTATAACAACAGGCAAAAACGCACATCATAAAATGTCCTCTACAAACTGGAACCTGGGCATAGGAAAAGTCCACACAGAAAAATACACTCCACCTCAGGGAAGGATAGAAAAAACATACAGAGGTTAGGCTTTGATAAAAGGCGAAAAACGTACTAGGACGAGGAGGTCAAACTAAGCGTGAGCCGTGGGAGAACAAGAAACATTAACCAGCAAGGCACAGCTGTCCGTGCCAAGTAGTAGTAGTAGCAGAGGTGGGACCAAGTCATTGTTTTGCAAGTCACAAGTAAGTCTCAAGTCTTTGCCCTCAAGTCCGAGTCAAGTCCCGAGTCAAGACAGGCAAGCCCCGAGTCAAGTCCAAAGTCAAGACTGGAAAGTCTCAAGTCAAGTCCTAAGTCCTGCATTTTGAGTTTCGAGTCCTTTCAAGTCCTTTTAACCACAGACTAATATATTAACACAGATTGTGTATGCTTTTCAAACGCTGTATTTATTTATTAAAACAAGTGCATTTTAAATTGCAGGAAAGAAAATTGTGCTGACATTGCACTTTATAATAGCACTATTAACCAGTCATTTTAAACATTAACTCATTCCTTTACAGAACAAACACATTGAAAAATAAAGTGCAAATGTACTTATTTGTACAAAAGTGTTAACATTGAAAAAACATGACATATATGTGAACATAACAAAAAAGTTGTACTTTTTATATGTCAGGGCCCTATGCTGCATTGCATTTGCAAAAGACCAAATTAGCCAAGAGTCTGTCAGTCATTTGTGCACGATGGGGGCGTAGTATGATGCCACCATGGCTGAAAACTCGCTCCACTGGAGCACTGGAGGCAGGCACTGCCAAGACTCTCATGGCCACTCGGAACAGTGAAGGAAGAGTCTTCATGTTCAATGCCCAGAACAAAAGGGGGGAGAGAGTTGTTTTGGGTTGGTGCACTACTTGTAAGTGTATCTTGTGTTTTTTATGTTGATTTAATTAAAAAAAGAAAGAAAAAAAAAATTATTTCTTGTGCGGCCCGATACCAATCGATCCACGGACCAGTACCGGGCCGCGGCCCGGTGGTTGGGGACCACTGAGGTAAACAACCAACAGTATGTCAGAAAGCTAGCTAAAACGGTACACATATTCATAATATAGTATACATTTTAACTGACCTTTATTTTACTATTTTTGTCTTTTTTTTAGGTGGCTAAAATACGCGGTGCTGCTGACCGCCGTCTAACGTTACATGTGATATATTGACTAACGTAACCCTGCTTAAAAAAAAATCACTGAACAAAAAGTATGAATAAGGTAGTGAACTGCAACAGATTCCCGTGTTTGCAATAACGTTATAACGTTAGCAGTGAGTTTACAGCCTCACTGATTTAACTACACAGCAAATAAAAGTCACGTTACTTAGCCAATAAACGTTATCTTACATTCAAAACTTACCGTTCTTTGTGCAACTTCAAATGCCGGACGAAGTTGGAAGTTGTTGCCTCTCCATCAGTAATTTTCGAACCGCATGTGTTGCATACTGCAAACCGTTTTGTGTTGACCACCTCGTAATTTTTATACCCAAACAAAATTATTTTAGGTATCATTTTTTGTTCACTGGCGTGTGGTTTGGACATGTCTTCTTCGTTGGTTGTCCTGCAATTTGATTGGATGAATGCTGTGTGATGAAAACAAAGTAGATCTAATTTGATTGGCTGTTGTACTGAGACCACACCAGCTGACACACGCAACGCTGATAGACAAGTACACAATGAAAAATACGGAGCGCTCCCGAATAACTTTTTCATCTTTGGGTTTTGGGGAAAGTAGCAAGTCATGTCAAGTCATGTCAATTCAAAAGGCTCAAGTCCAAGTGAAGTCACAAGTCATTGATGTTAAAGTCTAAGTCGAGTTGCAAGTCTTTTTACATTTTGTCAAGTCGAGTCTAAAGTCATCAAATTCATGACTCGAGTGTGACTCGAGTCCACACCTCTGAGTAGTAGCCCATGGAACTGATTAGTTGCAAGTGTGCCCAGATGGTCTGCCCCTCACCGAGGAAGAAGGAACTTAAGAGAGGGAAAAAAAACACAAGAGGGAAACTGCAGTGACAAAACAATAGGGAAGGCAGAAGAACAATAACACACAATGGACGCCACCTGGCCTCTCCGGAAATCTTTCATCAAAAACGGATAATAATGTTGGGTCTAGAATAAGGGAACAAGGAACCCAGGATCGATCCTCAGGCCGTAACATTCCCAGTCGACCAGATACTGGAGTGAAATGTAAAAATGCTTGTAGCAGAGCTGACTAGTGTATTATGGGAGTACTCGATCCAAGGGAGGCTGAATGCCTGGGAGGCCGGCTGCTGGTGGCCTCAAGATCTTGATTGGCGCGCTCAGCCTGACCATTGGCCTGCAGGTGGTATCCCGAGGAAAGGCTGGGCGTTGCCCCCATAAACCTACAGAAAGCCTTCTAAACAACAGACGAAAATTGCAGCCCTCTAACCGAAACCACATTCACGAGGATTTCAAGTGGCCAGAAAATGAGGCGTACCAGCAACTTCGCAGTTTTGAGCGCACAAGGCAAATTGGGGAGAGCGATGCAATGGACCATCCTGGAAAAACAGTCCACCTAAGTCATTGCCATTGGATGGTGGAAGTCCTGTGACAAAGTCCAATGCCACATGGGACCATGGGTGGGAGGGGATGGGAAGTGGGCGGAGAAAAACAGCTGGTGCCCGATGAGAAGCCTTTTTCCGGGCACATGTGGCACAGGCAGACACAAACTCCTTACCGTCAGAACTGAAGGTAGGCCAACAGAGGCGCTGGGATAGAAGAAAGGACGTGCGAGTAATCCCCGGGTGGCAAGCAACCTTGGAGCTGTGGGCCCATTTCAGGACTTCCGGAAGAAGCTCTGGGACCACGAACAAACGCCCCGTAGGACAATTCTTGGGAGAGGAAAAGTTATTGAAGGCCTCCATCACACGACCTTCAATGTCCCACTGTAACGGTCCCAGCACCCGTGACGTAGGGATGATGGTCTCCACCTGAACATCTTCCGAGAGACAGGAGCAGATTGTAGACAAAGCGTCCAGTTAGCTATTTGTGGAAGGTTATGGTGACGTCAAATCTGGTGAAGAATAGTGGTCACATGCCTGTCTTGGGTTAAGCCGTTGAGCGGTGCGAATTTGGGCCAAGTTTTTGTGGTCTGTAAACACGACAAAAGGAATCTCTGAGCCCTCCAGCCAGTGCCTCCATTCTTGAAAAAACAAAACAATGGTGAGTAGTTCCCTATTGCCAATGTCATAATTGCATTCCGCTGGAGTCAGGCGACGGGAGAAGAAGCACAAGGTTGCAGTTTCTGGTCGGTGGTGGAGCGCTTGGAGAGGACTGCCAAAATTGAGAAGAAGAAGAATTATGGTGTGCGACAACCGGTGCAGATGTTAACAACAACACGTCTTTGAAAGGAAGACGGAGCCTGTAAGGTCAACGAAAAGGGAAGCTTTGTGGATGTAAATGTTGTCAAAGGCTCAGGAACCCAACTAAAATTACAGATAAAACGGCAATAGAAGGTCACAAACCCTAAGAACCTTTGGAGGTGCTTTCTAAAATTGGGAGTGGGCCAATTAAAGTACCAATGATTGTCACACACACACTAGGTGTGGTGAAATCGTCTCCTGGGAGCTGAGGGGAGCAGTGAGCAGCAGCAGTGGCCGTGCCCGGGAATCATTTTTGGTGATTTAACCCCCAATTCCAACCCTTGATGCTGAGTGCCAAGCAGGGAGGTAATGGGGCCCATTTTTATAATCTTTGGTACAACTGGGCCGGGGTTTGAACTCACAACCTACCAATCTCACTCTAACCACTAGGCCACTGAGTAGGTTGGTAATGGACCACCGCTTGGACGACGAACTCGTTGAGGCTGCCGGGGGCCTTTAGTGGGATCATCTGCTTCCGGACTCGATCAGCAAGGGAGAAGACATTCACCGATGCGGAAGTGGGTTATTCGCTCTGGGCAGCAAGCTTTCTGAACTCAATGGCAAAATCTGTGATGTTCCGCTGTCCTTGTTGCAGTCAGAGCAGTGACCGTGCCGCATCTCGTTCTGGCAATTCGCTGCTGAAAAATGTCCTCCATGGCCTTGGCGAAAACGGAGTAATAGGCGCACACGGGAGATCAACGCCCCCACTCTGCTGAAGCCTGAGCAGCAGCCCGGCCGTTCATTTAGGCCATGACAAAATCCACACAAGCTCCTTCAGTACAAAAACCAGGATGATGGCAGTAGTAACTCCGTAGTAACTCCAAAGGCATATTGTAAGGGGCGAGAAATGCAGTGGCAGGCTCCAAGTGAAGGTGGCATAGCTCCAACAAAAAATCCCGGGAGCTGGTGAGGCCTCAAGGAGCGGTGGTAATAGGCTGCATTGGATTGGTTGCAAACAATGTCTCTTTACGGGACATCAACACGTGGTTATGAGCGACACTAAGGCCACGTATAACACTATTGATATCCACATACCTTTGGATCAAAAACAATTAAAAGAAACAGTAGAAAAAACAATTTAGAACGCTTTTAAAACCACATGTACCAAAGAGCCATGTCCAGGAATCGTCTTTCTGATATTTGGTCTGGAACAGAGTACTTTAGTGTTTACCTTTCATTAACTAAATATGCGGTAGAATGTGTTCAACTTTTGTTCAGAATCAGCTTCTTTCACAACAGCTGATGCAACTTTTTTCTCATTGATAATGGTAGCGGCATTAAACAATGTTGAAGCCTATTTACTATTGATGGGGGAGCGTGGAATGGGTTGTTCCACTGCAGCAAAACATGGCAATCATTTGATAAATGTTCGGCTCCACGGACGCCGAGCATTTCTGAAAGTGAATGAGAAGTAGGCTCAGCCTCGGCTGTTCTGGATGATGATTGGATGATCTGTCTGAGGATAAAGCCCTTTTTTGATTGACAAAAAATGAGCGAATCAGCGATCTTGAAATATGAACCACTGCCAGTATATTTTTCAAGTTTCATTCCGTTGTTCCGCGTTGATACGGAGAGTTATACAATCCTGTAAGTGACCTTTTTTTTGTAAAATCGAGAATCTTTATATGTTTTATCTGTTATTGCAGACAGTACTCATGTCTAGGGAGTAGCTGAAAATAATTGTTCATCTACCTGAAAGACCAGCAGCTTACGGCCTGTCTTACATACCAAGGCAGAAACAGCAACAGCTTTGCAGAGTGGGTGTGCATCTCGTCTCTGCTCTGACGAAAAGGAATTGGACATCATTGTCATTGCACTTAAAAGTACAACAAAATGTGTTTTCAGTACAAGCTGTCTAAGAGCAGAAATTCAGTAGACAGGGTATCGCCTGAGAGGAAAGGCTCACAGTATCACCGCTGTCATGTCATGTTTTCATGTCTCCAACCATCCAAAAAAGTTGCTAGATTTGTGTATTTCTGGTCTTGCCATCCTCGTCCGGACAGAAGGATGTCACGGCAGTGTGGCTGAATCAAAAGAGACGTCGGAGACGCTTTACTGAACCAAAAGTTGCTTTATTACAAGCGAACGTCATTACACAGGACTGCAGTTCCCTGGAGAAGCCTAGGTCAAAAAAGTGAAGGACTCCTCTCTGGAGAAGCCACATTTTTAGTTTTTATATTCCTCCTTTCTGTCTCTGGGTGTGTGTGCTAAGTCAGGAGCGCATCCTGACCATAAAAGGAGATGTTAGCGTGTAAGTGTCTGGAAAACCACTGCTTTAAGTTATAACTCAAATGTTGGCTTTGAGCTAGACAGGTAGTCTCCTTTCAAGGATATAGCTATCACTTTTGCATTCCAAAGTCCAAATTAGGGCCTCTTTCCTACTAGAAGTGATCCAATTCACCTGCGAATATCAAACTAAGGGGGCTTATCTTATCATGTGCTCAAACTGATATACCACTGTTTACTTAAACTTGAAGGTTTGCTTTCTGCAAGGTGAATATAAACATTCACCATATGTTGAACATAATATGAGTCAATTAATTCACTTCTTTTTTTCTTTAGTTTATTTCGAACATGAACACACTTACATCATAATACATCACACAATTTCATATAATTTCATTTTACATCATGCCCGAAAAGGAGTAGGAAGAAGCAAAGCTTATTTAATCCTACCCCTTTCCCACTTCAAAGCGTTTACAAATATATAGAATCATTTACTGACCTTTTTATATAATAAAATAACATCTATGAATTAGTATACAACAGTTTTGTAATATGTAATTAATTAATTAATTCAGTCATTATTAACATACTGAGATGAAGAATATCTTATTTTCAATAAGGTTGAAATTATTTCTCATAATTCTTCTTCTTTGTACTCTGTAAGCACTATTATTTTTGAACAACCTCTTAAACTGGATCATATCAGTACAATTTTTAACTTCTTTACTTAATCCATTCCATAATTTAATTCCACATACTGATATGCTAAAAGTTCTAAGTGTTGTACGTGCACATAAATGTTTTAAATTATTTTTTCCTCTAAGGTTATATTTCTCCTCTTTAGTTGAGAAGAATTGTTGTACATTCTTTGGTAGCAGGTTATAGTTTGCTTTGTACATCATTTTAGCTGTTTGCAATTTTACCAAATCACCGAACTTTAATATTTTTGACTTAATAAATAAAGGGTTTGTATGTTCTCTAAATCCAACATTATGTATTATTCTAACTGATCTTTTTTGTAACATGGTTAGCGAATGTAGCGCACATTTGTAGTTATTTCCCCATATTTCTGCACAATAACTCAGATATGGTAACACTAGCGAGCAGTAGAGAATATGTAGTGATTTTTGGCCCAGGACATATTTTGCTTTATTCATTATTGAAATGTTTTTTGCCACCTTATGTTGTATGTTTTGTATATGAGATTTCCAGTTCATTTGATCATCTATTAATACTCCCAAAAATCTAGTTTCTTTTACCCTTTCTATGTCTACTCCGTCTATTTGTATTTGTGTATGATGCTCTTTTCTACTATTACCAAATAGCGTTATTTTAGTTTTACTGAGATTCAAAGATAGTCTGTTTTTGTCAAACCATCTTTTTAATTTGTTCATTTCTTCTGTTATTATTTGTATTATCTTCTGTGTGTTCTCTCCTGAACAGAAAGCAGTTGTGTCGTCCGCAAATAAAACCAACTTTAAGTCCTTCGTCACCTTACAAATGTCGTTTATATAAAGATTGAACAATCTTGGTCCCAGTATTGTATAGTACTTCAGTCGCTAGTCGGTTTTGAGAAAGAAAGTCACGAAGAGGAGTTGGAAACATTCTGAATTTAGCAAGAAAGTCGCCAAGTTTGAACACACTGCCATGAGGTGTGTGTGAAACATAAACACGCAAAGACCCGCCTTTGGTTGCTTCTGATTGGTTTACACTATGTGATGCCTTCAGTGGTTGGTAAGGCACAATCATTTATGGATTGTTCTGTGATTGGTTCTTTCGGTAAGTTAATCAGAACTACTGTCTGCATGTTGCTCTTCTGTTGTCGGTCACAAACGACAACAGTACTCTTGTGTTGTGTGACTTTGTCATCACAGAAGTTTTGCAAGATGAGAGCGGCCATATTTTGTAACAGATCAACCGATTCACGACTTTCCAACCGGACATCGACCGATCCCTATTACATATAGATCGATCCAGAGGCTCAAAAAATGTATTGATATCTGTAAAGTATCGGTTATCGGTTCGAATATCGGTTTGTACCGATTAATTTTTACACCCTTAATGTACAGATAGATTAAGGCTTAACGCATTAATGCATGTGAATAATAAAAATGTATTATTGCGTTACCAAATATGAATGATGATTAATCACTTCCAGGTTAAGGCTTAACCCGCTTTGTGACACAGTCTGTGATCACAGTGAGAGGCGGCCAATTTCGCTTCAAAGCAGAACTTTGGATAAAACTAAGATAACTTGTTGGTATTGCAGCAACAAACGATTTTATTATCGGCGCACATCAAGTTTAAAATACCATCTCAAAGCAAAAACATGTACTCGAAGATGGTGCCAACAGTGTTGCCAATCCTCTTGGCCACTTCTTATGTAAACAGCTACTAGCGACAAATCTAATGACTTTTCCCAAGGATATTGGAGACTTTATTTTGTCTTGGAGACTTTTTTTTTCTCAGGAGACTGAGGTGAAAGCAAGCAACAGTCACCCGCCTCAGCGAGCAGTGATGGCTGCTGCCGGTGTTTTGGAAACATGCTACCATGAATGCTAGCTACGTCGACAACAAGCAGAGGAGAACAAAGTTTACTGTTTAAATGTTGTCAACAAAAGTAGCACAGTGAAGTTAAACATATGCCTTTGCTAAACAAACAGCCACCGCATGCAGGACATCTAACATCTCTGAAGACCAAGTCCTGCAAGAAGATGTCTTTCGTACCACCACAGCTGATCTGTCGTACAATACTTTGGAGAGGCACAATTACAGCTAGGATAAACCAACTGTGCTACAAAAACAAGAGCATAAAGACGCAACTGAAGAGACTGAATGTGAATTAATTTTGATTCCTGGAGAACGTTGGACATCTGTAAGTAATCACAACGAGCTGGGGTCGCATTGTACCAAAAAGAGATCAGCATTGTCATCTGAAAAACTAAAACAAACTTGTTTGTTTCAACTACTGTTTAAACTAGAGAAGAATAAATGGCGTACTATGTTAAGTTGTTTATGAGTGTGTTTGCTACATTATCGATTAAAAATCGTACCTTGTTTGCAAGATTATTGTAAACTGCAAAGACTTTCAAAATGTGCCCTTAATTTTTACTACACTTATTTTTCACCAAGTTTTAAGCAAATCAATGACTTGCAGTTCAGTAAAAAAAAAAAAAAAAAAAAATGTTCCTATATGACATTCTGACTAGCAAATTGTAATTGTACCCAGATTTTGGGGTATTTTCTTCAACAGATTTTATATATGCCAGCAAAAAATAACCCATGATTAATCATAGGTTTACATTGTGAATAATCTGATTTAAAAAATTAATCACTTGACATCGGGTGTGGCGGAGTGGCTGCCCGGAACTGTAGGCTGGCGAATTTCCACAGGATACCAGTGCCCACTTATCAACTGAGACCAGAGGTCTGGCTGTTGTCTCGGGACTTATCATTGGCTGGCTCTTCTAAGGAGCTTTCTCTCAGGTTCATCAAGATCACCAAGATCATCAGCCATGCAGGAGTCGAACTCCAGCTGCCTCCATCCAGGGGCGCCGAAAAGGGGGGGTAAAGGAGACGGATTCTAGGGGCCCATGATGGAGGGGGGCCCAGAGAGGCCCCTAATGATGATGAAATTATAATACAGAAAAAATAATGACAATGTGTTGGGGGCCCTGTAAAGATTATTTTCATGGGGCCCAAAATCCCTAGCGGCGCCCCTGCCTCCATCCATCAAGCGACATACGGTGGTTGACATCTCTAACCTCAAGTCAGTTACCACCAGTTCACTTTGCTTTTCTCGACGCCTCCTCCTCCTCAGCGCATGATCGATGGCCATTTTAGGCTCCAGAAGGTGGGGCAGTGGAGTTCAGTATGTGGTCGACCAGAAGGGCACAGTTCTGGGGAACGCTTATGGGCCTCCAGCTCCTGTATCCTCGATCAGTCCTTTCTGAGTGACTTCCACTCTCTCCATCTTAAAAAAAACAGTTGGGCCGCCAAGGGTCGTCTTTTGGAGCGGGGGTGGTACTGTCATGATCTGGCAGTCAGCCTGTTTACTTTTTGTTGCAGTGCCGGGTTTTTCGGGCTACGCAGCTGAGCCACCTTCTCACACACCTGCTACCAATTTCCTCCTGACTACTTAAGCTCTCCAGTCCATTCACTTGGTGCCAGTTGATTCCTGATGTTTCACCCTTCCAGTTGTGTTCTAAGGCCGATCGTGACACTAGTATTGGTTCAAATGTAATCCTGAAGGCAAGTTTTGATACAATAGATCAGTACTGATATTTTTAACACATCAAAATAAAAATCCAAAACAGGTGAATTTGTTTCATGGGTCACTTTTTATTGAGAGTAAACAGGTTTCATAATTGTTACTTTTACAACAAAAAGTGGGTGTTTCCCAATTTGTTAGGCGAGCCTAGCACAGTGCAGGTTGATCCCAGGATGTTACCAATCAACACAAGAAAACTTGAAAAGAGAGGACGAAGAAAAAAGAGGTGAGCAGAGTCAAGAGTCTCTTGATGAGCTGCTGTTTCCTCTGCGCGCCCACCAGTTGTCTGGATCCTACATGAGATGTTCACGATGGGGGGAAAAAAACAGAATTTCTTCTCTTTACTTCTGGGCAGGGATCATGCTGTCAATGGCTTCTCCCTTCTCCAGCTTCTTCTCCATCTCCACCATCAGCTTGACACCGTCAACCACCAGCTGGACTTGCTCCACCTCGGAAGAGCCCAGACGATCGGCGTTGGAGATGTCGAACACGCCGCCCACGGAGGCCGTGTCCACGCCACCTTGAGAGGACGAGAGCGAAAGTTTGGTAAAAAAAACAACTTCCTAGACAAACAGAAACAAATGAAGGACATACCTTGGCCACGCTTCTGCAGGCGCAGTCTGGTGAGGATCTCCTCAAACTTGGCGTGTGTGCTCAGCTTGGGCAGCTTGACGTGGACGCCGCCTCGCAGGCCAGTGCCCAGGTTTGAGGGGCAGGTCAGGACGTAGCCCAGATGCTCGTTCCACATGAAGCCATGGTTGTGCTTCTTGAAGATCTCCTCAATCTGCCGACCAATCAAACATCAGAGGATGCCTACAGTATGCTTTTGCTGCTCCTTAGCAATCCTTATCGTTGTACCTTCTTAAGACCAACGCAGAAACGCTTAAAGACCTCCCTCATGTTGCCGCCTTTCTGCATGGAAATGACACGCAGGTGATCCTCCTCGTTGACCCACACCAGGAAGGTCTTGTTGTCGTTGTGCCTGGATGGAGTTGTAAGAAGGATGGGGAGAAGATTCAAATCTGTGTTGGGTACTTCTTTTATTAGCATGCTATGCTGTACTGTAGGTCAGTGGTCCCCAACCTTTTTGAAGCTGCTGACCGGTCAATGCTTGAAAATTTGTTCCACGGACCGGGGTTTTTTTTTTGTTTTGTTTTGTTTTTGTCATAAAGAAATACAATCATGTGTGCTTACGGACTGTATCCCTGCAGACTGTATTGATCTATATTGATGTATAATGTAGGAACCAGAAATATTAATAACAGAAAGAAACAACCCTTTTCCGATGGTTTCCTGCTGGCCCCACTATTATTACTATTATGTTGGATCCACTATGGACTGGACTCTCACAATATTATGTCAGACCCACTCGACATCCATTGCATTCGGTCTCCCCTAGAGGGGGGAGGGGGTTACCCACATATGCAGTCCTCTCCAAGGTTTCTCATAGTCATTCACATAGACGTCCCACTGGGGTGAGTTTTTCCTTGCCCTTATGTGGGCTTTGTACCGAGGATGTCGTTGTGGCGTGTGCAGCCCTTTGAGACACTTGTGATTTAGGGCTATATAAATAAGCATTGATTGATTGATTGATTTTGTGCAAATGGGGGAGGGGTTTTTTTTGGGTAGGTGCACTAATTGTAAGTGTATCTTGTGTTTTTTATGTTGATTTATAAAAAATAAAAAATAAATGTTTTTATTATTATATATTTTTTTCTTTTCTTGTGCGGCCCGGTACCAATCGATCCACGGACCGGTACCGGGCCGCGGCTCGGTGGTTGGGGACCACTGCTGTAGGTGACATTTCATTATGGATCAAATATCTGCAAATAAATCATCTGATAGCCCAGGAAAAAGAGAGGAACTTAAATGGAACCTTGAGGAACACCATTAGTATAACTAAAGAAGTTGAACAAATGACTACTGACTGCATCGAAGCAAACAAGCTACAGCAACACCGTAGTTACATAAATCACATTACGAAAAAAGTGTAACTGCAAAAAAGGAGAGGACTTAAAGCGGTGCCTTACAGAACGAGGGACGACTGTACACACTTTTAATATTTTGTAGTCTGAAATGTTAAAAAAGGCTTAATGAAGTAAAAAAAAAATTTAAGACACCTAGTGGCCACAATAATTTGTTTTTATGACGCAGAAACATTTGTTACTGGAAACGTTCTCATACACTCTGCCCTGTAGACTGTATGTGTAAGTATTATGCAACTATAATCATTTGATACTACAAATGTGTTTTGGACTGCAATATTGTTTTATTTATTTATTTAATATTGTTCAATTAGGGACACTTTTGTCTAGCTTGTGTGCTAAGCTGTTGTGTAGCTGCTGGCTCTTAGTAGCCTATAGCCTATCATGTTTACCTTTTGTAAATGACTTGACTATGTTGTGTGCTAATTGGAGGACATTTAGATGGTAACTGGCTGTCCAGATTTGCACAAGTAAACACGCTGCAGGACTGCTTGTATCAGAGATTTTAGATGCTGTATTTGTTTACTGGCCCGTTGCATATTAAAATAATACAAATATAGGCTATAGAGAATAGAGACCAACATTAGAACGTAAAATGAATGCTTTAGCACTGCACTGAAAATAAGATTTCCAAAAAGTTAGCATGCGCATGTCCACCCTGGCTAAATCGGGGCCCTAAGCAAAACTTTACTTGGATGCCCTTCCTGATCCACACCCATTACAAAAAATGTTCACACTTTATTGTGTGAAATGTTTCTGTTTCACTCAAACTTTAATTGTAATTATAATAATGATATCATAGTATAATGCATGTTTTGTTTAAAAGTATATATATTTAAAGCGGTGCCTCAGTTTTCGTACGCACCACTTGTCATATGATTCAGCTAAAAATGTTGCCAATTTTCATACACCATTATCTTATGGCCAAACATTGCATGCGACAAACTAGTCTGCTTTCTCACGAATTTAGCGGATAAACCGAGGCGTTTGTTTTATTGATTATGACTGCAAAATAAGCCACCATGGGGCCAAACAAAGTTGTGGGTGTCAGCATTTTACATTGTATTCTGCATGCAGAAATGTTATTCTCAGAAATGAGTTTTATGTTCATATTTATGGGTGTATGGGTCAGATTAATTAGAGTTACATTATTTCTTAAGAGGAAAAAATAATGAGTTTTTTTGTACAAGTCGGTCTTCGTCGGATATTTTGGGACGGGTTATTAACAAAAACAGCTCAGTACGACTGTATTTAATTTTTTTATATATATTTTAAAAAACAATTAAAATGTAATTATTTTTTCATTTAAAAAAAAAAAAAAATTTAATTGATGTTTATTATTTGTTGTTCTTTCTGTTTATTTCCCTAATAAATAATAACATTTGTAGAATGATGGGATTTTTTTCATGACATACCTGTGGTAAGCAGTTTATTATTTGTACACCCCTGCTATAGTTAGTTGTTGTACTTACATGATGCCTCTGGCGTCAGGCCAATCACGGGCCATACCAGCGCAGGTGAGCAGAGGGGAGACGGGCTTGTCAAACAGGAAGTGATCAGCAATCAGCTGCTCCTGCTCAGCATCAGTCATGGACTTCAGGGGGTAGTACTTGCCCTTGAATTCACCATCCAGGCTGGTCAGAGCTAAAGGGATACATATTGTTAGGATATAATTGATACTGGGGATGTGCCGATCAATCGGCTACCAAAAGTATGTGATCGCCATTGCCGACTAATGCCTCTTGATACCAATCAATGATAATATTGCCTTTATTTTTAGTCCCTCACTTGACAATCTGGCAGTTAATTACAGTATGTGTCTGTACAGTGTGGCGCTTCTCCCCTAAGTTAATAATAATCACCTTCATTACGGCAAACAAACTGAATCTTAGGTACTATTATCACTGGAGGATGAGGCTAAACATGTTACACACCCAAAGCAAGCCAGGAGCAGGCATGCTAAAGCTAATATAGCTGCTAAGCTAGCTAGTATCAACAGAAGAAATGAGTGCTTAATAAAGTTTAAGTGTAGATGGAAGCACATTACAGCAGAAAGTAAGCAGATATTAACAGAAAACCAACAATTAGATTAATAAGAGTCTAATAATATATGCAACACCAGCTGTTGGTGTGTAGCAGCCAGTAGACACATAAAAAGGGGATCAAACCATAAATTGGTGGTGTCGATACCAAGGTTAATATCAGTGTACGATTAAGAGTGATTAGATTGATATTTTTTTCCAAAAATTTTTTGTTTGTTTTTGTTAAAGTAACAAACTCAGAGAATAAGTTCCTGGACACCAGGAGATTTTGAGGGCAAAAAGAATTTGAAGGAGTATTTGATGGTAGTTTATAATTTTGTTAATTTATTGTAATATTGCCTTTGTTTTGATCAAACAATTGTAAATAATAAAAGGAATAGGGAAATAGTTCAAATATGATGCTGATATTGTTAAAAGTCTTAATAGCACTCACCATAAATCCTTTACAAAGGTACAGTTAATGCATGTGATTGGTATTGGTATCGGCTGATCTCACTCATGAATGATTGGTATCGGAATCAGCAGTATAAATGCCTGAGTGGGACATCCCTCACTGACACAGTACACATGTTCATTTGAATACGCTTACCCTCAACAGACAGCTTCTCAATTGCTCGGCGCTCGCCACGGCTGTTGTGGGGGGGCAGGGTGAATCCCTTGATGCTGCGGCCGGTACGCACGCGGCTGGACAAAACGTAGTTGGGGTCCAGGTCATCGCCGCCCTATAGCAACAATCATCAAATTCAAAAATCCTGCATCTTTTTCAAGCACCCATTTTGTTGCCACAGACCTTCAGGTTCTCAAAGTTCAGGTCAGTCTTGTGCTTGTCAGTGGGCTTGTATCCACCATGACGGTCGGAGATGATGGGGTCCAGCAGGTCCTTGAAGACTTCATAGGACTCCTCGTCACCAGCGACGCAGCCAACAGTCATGATGAAGGGGTGACCTATGGAGTGAAGGCCAATGGCAGATAAATGATTGCTTTTTTCTCACTGGCACTCATCGAAGGCGGATTCTTTCATTCGCCCTCCCTTAGCTCTCCTGCTGGCTTCTTTGTTTTGTCTTAACCTTCTTTTACCCTTTTTCATACAATGGAATTGATCAACTGACCTCTTAACGAAATTGGCAAGATCTCGGGTTTGGATGAACCTGCCTGTCTTGATGTAACGATTGTTGCTGGACACATGGCAGACTCTTGGGAAAAGAGTGCCGGGTGCTTGGCGACCCTTTCAGTGGAGGACATTGAAGATATCAAACTATTCAGAACCATGATAACAGGACATATGCTGATTGGAGTAAGCGTTGCCCTGGTGTATCTGCAAATTGGAAGATGCTGGCAGCAGTTCAAAGTACCCTAAAGCTGCCACAGATGACTGGAGGATGCGAGCATTATACATTTTGGACTATATGGCAAACTTGACGACATCTCGGAGACGCCGGCTGCTCTGATGGCGAAGTATGATGAATTTGAGGACCAGAAATAGACAATTAGAGTGAAAAGTTTAAATGTGTTTTCGTTCGCTCAAACAAAAACATTCTAATCTGGATTGTTTTCTCTGGCTGTGAGCAACGTGGCAAGGTTGTTGCCTCGAGACCCTCCGAGAGGAAAGTGGAGTGTCTAATGGACAAACACCTGCTGTTTGTCGATTTTTGTTGGACTGATTGACTGTGTTATAGCGTTTGCGGGAGCACCAAGTTCGCGTAACAGATACACGCTGCAGGCTTACACACACACAGATACTTCCAACCCTCATCCCACGTCTTCGACGCTTCACTCCACGTGGTATGACGGAAAACGGAGCAGCGCCCGTAGTGGCTGGCAGCTTCGGGTCGGATGCCCGCTCCCTCACCCCTTGTTGAAAGTCTTGAGTTGTACGTGGTAATATGTATATGGTATTTTGCTATCAAGTTTTTTTCCCTCACTCCAGACTGCCCTCCATAGGAGCCCAGTCTGAGATCAACTTGTTTTTACTCATCCTACCCCTGTTTACCTTCTTCCCACCTTTTACAAGGAGCCATAAGTGGCGACTAGAGATGTCCGATTATCGGCCGATAAATGCGTTAAAATGTAATATCGGAAATTATCGGAATCGTTTTTTTTATTATCGGTATCGTTTTTTTTTGTTTTTTTGTTGGTTTGTTTTTGGGTTTTTTTTATTATTAAATCAACATAAAAAACACAAGATACACTTACAATTAGTGCACCAACCCAAAAAACCTCCCTCCCCCATTTACACTCATTCACACAAAAGGGTTGTTTCTTTCTGTTATTAATATTCTGGTTCCTACATTATATATCAATATATATCAATACAGTCTGCAAGGGATACAGTCCGTAAGCACACATGATTGTGCGTGCTGCTGGTCCACTAATAGTACTAACCTTTAACAGTTAATTTTACAAATTTTCATTCATTACTAGTTTCTATGTAACTGTTTTTATATTGTTTTACTTTCTTTTTTATTCAATTTATTTATCTTGTTTTATTTTATTAATTTTTTTTAAAAAGTACCTTATCTTCACCATACCTGGTTGTTCAAATTAGGCATAATAATGAGTTAATTCCACAACTGTATATATCGGTTGATATCGGTATCAGTTGATATCGGTATCGGTAATTAAAGAGTTGGACAATATCGGAATATCGGATATCGGGAAAAAGCCATTTTCGGACATCCCTAGTGGCGACCCATTTGCGTTCCTGTCGTTACCTTGTACGTGTGTCTGCTCTCAAATGAAATTTCGTTGCACTTGTGCAATGACAATAAAAATCCTTCCTTCCTTCCTTTATTTTATTAATAAACTGATAAGCTTACCGGGGTTGTCGATACCAGTCTGGATGACATCGTCCAAGGTGTAGCCACTGGGAGTCTGCTTGTCCCTCATCTTGCCATACAGCTCCTTGGTCAGAACCTTGGCCATGTGGTTGTTATGCTGGGACAGGTTAGGGAACTCCTCCTCAACTTTGTAGTTGAGCTTGAAGTTGTTGTGGGTGTTTCCGAAAGGCATGGTTGCTTTTCTAACACTGAAAAAGAAGCAAACACAAGTTTCATAAACTTCTCCAAAATCTGACCAATGAGACATGATGTTCTTGGTAAAACTCTCAGAAATCAAAACATTTCTAGAAACGGTATAACTCGGTGGAGAGTCTCAAGCTAGGGCACAGCTTGTAAAATATATTGTAACTATTGTATAAATAAACACTGTTGGTTGGAGTTGTATATGTCTAGCAGCGAGAGAGCTAATTATGTTTTAGTATAAACCAAGCATTAAAAATTCGGTCTCCAGAGATAACTCGGTTGGTGTTCTTTTCATTGAATTAATAAGAATATTTTAAAAGTCTATACAAATGTGCATTGTTCAATGATCATCAGTTTTTATTGAGTCAGTGTATCTTTTTGTCTTGAATAATTGAAAAAAATTAAGAAAAAAAAAATTATATGGGGGGAAAACATACAAAAAAACATGACACAGGTACTAGAAATTTCTATTTAAAGACAAGACCGTGGACTGGCATGTAGTGGAAAACAGTGTGGTGTGTTCTCTGCGTTTATATAGAAAAATATATTGATACTTGATTATCTGTTGTTTTTTTGTCCGTTTGTTTTGTTTTGTTTTGTTTTTGACACATGATACAACACCACACAGTTTTTTCCCTACAAGCTAGTCCCAAGGCTAGTCTTTAAATAACACTGTCCAGGTTCCGGTGTCGATATATGAAAAGCAACATCAGGTTTGACTCTGTGTTATTCATTTCTGCTGACTGGTGATTTTATTTGTAGCAAATATAAAATTTAAATAGACCTGTTTTATAGAATATCACATCAGTGATAAAAAGATACACTGACCTGACCTAGCTCAGGTCTTAAAAACGTTTGAAATACTTATCCGTAACTTTTGCTTCAGGCTTCTTCTGCTTCGAAAAGCTTGTTACACAACTGACCTGGTCGACGCGTTATTGCCACCCAGTGGCTAGAGCAGGGGTAGGGAACCTATGGCTCTCAAGCCAGATGTGGCTCTTTTGATGACTGCATCTGGCTCTCAGATAAATCTTAGCTGACATTGCTTAACACGATAAGTAATGAATATTTCCTCTGGTAATCACAGTGTTAAAAATAACGTTCAAAATATAAAACATTCTCATGCATTTTAATCCATCCATCCGTTTTTCTACCGCACCTGTTCAAGAAGTTGCATTAATGGTAAGAAGTATTATATTTATTATTGGTTAGCTTCAGAATAACAATGTTATTAAACATAATAAGAGACTTACTATACTCTAAAAATGTTGGTCTTACTTAAAAATGCACGCATTTAGTTGTATTCAGTGTTAAAAAATATTATATGGCTCTTACGGAAATACATTTTAAAATATTTGGCTTTCATGGCTCTCTCAGCCAAAAAGGTTCCCGACCCCTGGGCTGGAGGCTGTAATCTCACTTGTAAAACGTTCATGCCCTACTGAAAATCAGGGTTGTGTTTTTTGTGATTTAAATAAATAAATGCATTAAGAGATGAGTAAATAAATAATATAAACTAGAAATAAATCTTTAATCGATAACGACCTGGTGCTGGTGGCCCAAGGTTATAAGAAGCACAGGTCGAGGACAGCTGCAGTCATTTTATCTGCTGGCACAGGAATCTTGGTGGCATGTGTCATGCCATTTACAATGTATCACATGTCCAGTTGAAATAGAGTAGGTGGCAGGTGTGTGCGTGTGTGTGTGTGTGTGTTGGTATTTTTAGCGTCAGCACAGCTGCCCGCCTGTCTTTAAATGACACTCTACACACATGCTATACGCACTTTGACTCTACCTTGTTCTAATATGACCATAAGTGCACAAGTCAGCTTACTTTTGCTTCCTGAGAGCCTGCAGCGTCCTCTGCAGTGTTTTTAGTCTACCAATTCTGAACAAACTTGTTACGTTATGCATGCCAACCGACGTCCACAGCAGAGGATTCTGGTTCTCTGCAGGATATTATATCTAGTGAGATGTTATTTTTGTTGTTTACCAAAGATTAGAGTTGTGCATGTGTCCTAAAGTTAAACAAATGTATTTCAGAGAGCATACTTACCTTTCACACTAGACAAGAATAGAGGTAACAGTCCCTGGGATCAGATCCTGTTCACCACGGCCAAAATAGGGGTCACCCGACTCTGTAGGGCTTCGCTCCCCGCTTATATACCAGACACACACCCTCCAGCTTTGCTCTTGCCATTTTAGTGCCTGCTGCGCTCTGATTGGCCAGAGCCCATGCACCAATACTCTTGATACACACTTTATGACAGGGACACACCTCAGTCATCCAAGAAGGGCGCCCACAGCTGTAGCGTTACCACCCCGCCAACCCGCCCAAACATAGCGCTGATGGATGGCGTGAGTATCTGAGGAGAGAAGGGGGAGGTGAAAAAATACCTAAAAAAAAAAAAGCTGAATTGGACTTTTGTAAAAGTCGGTCACAGAGCAGGGGTCTTGGTGGTAAGTGTCATACGCCCACGATACAAAGCAAGGAACCGTGTCTTCTTTGTTTCCCCACATGGCGCCCGTTTAATAAGGGGGGGACAGGAAGTATTGACCCTACAGTGCAGTCCAGCCTTGAGCTAGCGATAATGCCAAAGAGAGACAGTCTTCCGCCATTAGAATCAGAATCAGAATCAGAATCAGAATCAGAATCAGCTTTATTGTCATTACGCAGGGTAACGAGATTGAGGCCATTCCATACAGTGCGATGTGTGCATGCAAGAAAACAATGTGTAAATACAGTATATAAAGATATAAAAAATATAGAAGTGCAAAGAAAGGTGTGGCCCACAAATGTGCCCCTGCACACTCTATACAGTGGGTGAAATGAATATATACATGAAAAAAGAGGTTCCTGTTTAGGAGTGGTGAGACACAGCCGACAATGAGAGTGAAGCCTCCACTTATTTATGGTATATTCATTTAAATGATACAGCTCTGAACATGTGACAATGACATAACTTAGTCGTGGCGATCACACATTAAATTGCAGTTATTTTATTCTATGGTATATGCGTGTCCCCATGCCATCGATATGCGTTATCAAATATGGGTCAGCAAAATGAAAAAGAAGTATCGGATCTGAAATCTAAGGTTTGCGTGTAAAATGTCCGATACAAGCGGTCCTGCATCGTGTTGACTTGTGCAAAGCTGGACAGCCAGTTAACATCTAAGGGCCTGATTGATTAAAGGTTCGCGTGTACTAAGACACGTGTGCAAAGTCGATTACGTCTGTTAAGTGAGCAGAATAAGGCGTGCTATCCATTTTGCGTCTCTGTTATCATTAATATGCAAAATATCATCAAAAGGTCCACAATACTGGGAGGAGAAGATGCACATATTGTCAATGCGTGGACTATGGCGGGTTTGTTTTCCCGAGATGCAATAAAAGTTGGAGCAGACATGGCGTGAAGGTAAGGACATATTTATTTTTACTATAACAAAAAGAACCAACTAAAGGCGCGCACAAGGCGGAGGTACAAACTTGACTATGAAACAAAAACTTACACTTAACGTAGACTAAGGACATGAAACAAAAGAACTGCTAAACGTGACATGAATAAACAAAAACTTACTTGGAACAAGCATGGAAACGATCAAGGAACAATGGCATGGAATCAACGCATGAGTGACAAGGGTAACAGCAGATAATGTCGCCAGGCCGACCAACAGAAAAAGACAGGCTTAAATAACAGTGACATGATTGGTGACAGGTGTGTGAGTCCAAACGTGGAACAGGTGAAACTAATGGGTAATCATGGAAACAAAACAAGGGAGTGAAGAACCAGGAACTAAAAAGCGTCCAAAAAACAAACAGCACATGGCCAAACAAAAACATGATCAACACAGACATGACACATATAATGAATTAGCCTGCAACGTTCCCTCTAAGGTGCGCACCTGCGCAATTGCACACTGCTCACGCGTCCTCTGCGCACAGCAAATCTATGCCGCGCAAAAAATCGAATCCCACTCTAAACAAAATAAACAAATCGTTTGTTTTGTATGATTTTGCAATGTAACTGTGAGTAACAGGTGACGAAAGGCGGCCACAACAGATAAAACAATGTTTGTCAACACTTAAATTATTGTAGCGTCTGTGGAGACACTTAAAGGAGTACAGGAATTCCATCGGTCCCTTTATTTAGCGAAATTGTTTGTCAGCCATAACCACACCTAAACAATGTGTAAAATACTTTTATCTAGCAAAACTGGTCATTGTCTACCGTACAAACCAAGCCAAAAGCAACTCTTTGTCATCTGTTATATCAGTGTTTTTCAACCACTAGTGTGCCGTGAGATACAGTCTGGTGTGCCGTGGGAGACTATGTAATTTTACCTATTTGGGGTAAAAATATTTTTCGAAAACAAGTAATTATAGTTTGCAAATAATGTGCCATTGTTGAGTGTCGGTGCTGTCAAGAGCTCGGCAGCGTAACAATGTAATACTCTTCCATATCAGCAGGTGGCAACCAATAGCTAATTGCTTTGTAGATGTCGGGAACAGGTTGTGTGAGACGACAATGGTTTGTCGTGAACTCAATATGCAGACGACAGTGGGAGGCAGCATGAAGGTGAAAAGGTATCTAATGCTAAAACCAAAAATAAACAAAAGGTGAGTGCCCCTAAGAAAAGGCATTGAAGCGTAGGGAAACTAAAACTGAACTGCCTACAAAGTAAACAAAAACAGAATGCTGGACGACAGCAAAGACTTACAGCGTGTGGAGCGTCCACAAAGTAGTGAAGTGAAGTGAATTACATTTATATAGCGCTTTTTTTCTCAAGTGACTCAAAGCGCTTTACATTGTGAAACCCAATATCTAAGTTACATTTAAACCAGTGTGGGTGGCACTGGGAGCAGGTGGGTAAAGTGTCTTGCCCAAGGACACAACGGCAGTGACTAGGATGGCGGAGGCGGGGATCGAACCTGCAACCCTCAAGTTGCTGGCACGGCCACTCTACCAACTGAGCTATACCGTCCCATACGAACATGACATGACAATCATCAACGTCCCCACAAAGAAGGATAGCAACAACTTAAATATTCTTGATTGCTTAAACAAAGCAGATGCAGAGGATAGCGTTCAAGGAAGACATGAAACTGCTACAGGAAAACACCAATAAAACGGGAAAAGCCACCAAAATAGGAGTGCAAGACAATAACTAAAACACTACACAGAGGAAAACAACAAAAACCTTAAAATGAGTCACAGTGTGATCGGACACAGGTCGTGACAGTACACCTACTTTGAGACAAGAGCTATATAGATGCATGCTTGGTTATGGTTTAAAGTCATATCCAACACTTGCGACAACGACTTTTCACTATCAATATCGGCTGCTGAGTTAAATTTTTTAATGATTGTGTGCCTCAGATTTTTTTCAATGGAAAAAATGTGCCTTGGCTCAAAAAAGGTTGAAAAACACTGTGTTATATCAACACCACCGCTTACCTCACCCTTGCTCACCTGCACCAACACATACACTATGGCAATTAGCCACTGGTGCGTACGTAAAGTGTAAATTTCAAGTCGTTTTACTTTGACTCCTCAATCAGTGTGCTTATTCTACTGTCATTTGTTAAGAATGTTATTTTTTGGATATTGATCATGAAATGATGTTACAGGACTACATAATTGCTAATAAAAATATTTATGTTACGGACAGAAAGTTAATAAACACTTCATCTCATGCAACATGTGAATGTTTTAAGGGGAACTAAATGTGATCTCTGAAAGGGGTACACAATCTTTCCAAAGCAGGACCCCCACCCAGGCATAAAATACTATAGTGCATAGCTGATTAAAAAAAAAACAATATCTAAGTGGGCCAAGTTACATATATTAGAAAATAAGAAAATAATCTCTTGAAATTGACTAGTCACTTGATTATAATAAGACATTTAAATTGTTATGTCAGGTTTGAGACAAATGTGCTGCTGGTATGACCACAGTGTGCACGTCTGTATTCCACTGAATGCTCAGGGTGTTTGTGCGTTTGCTCACACACATGAAAAATTAGAGGGAACATTGTTAGCATGTGCAATGTGGTTTAGCAATACTCTTCACCGTTTTGTGAGCACGTTTTTATTAGTACGTGTCAGAAAGAAAATGCAAAGTCACGGCTGTAGGATCAGTGCTCACGCTGCACCGACAGAGGGTGGACAGACGAGAGTCCTCCTTTCTTCATACTAAACTGCCAGAAATAAAAAAAATATTAGACATATCGTCGATTCAGAAACATCATTTTATAGATTTTCACAGCTGAATTCAATTGATGCGTTTTGGTGTCTGTTAATGTTTTCTTTTAATGGCGGTCTGCACCACTTGTTAATAGCACACGCAGTGTTAGTAGATCACGCGCAACACGCCCATTCAGAGCACACAGTATTTATTTTTTTTGCACACGCTTGTAAGCGTGTGGTACTTGGATCTTATTTAATCAGGCCTTAAATGTCCTCCAATAAGCACACGAAGTTGGTCTTTTTTTTACATTTTAGCCAAATCATTTACAAAAAAGTAAACATGGTAGGCTATAGACTACTAGGAGGTAGCAGCTACACAACAGCTAAGCACACAATAGCACTCAAGCCAGACATGCGTAATATG